>NC_092877.1:366883439-367140939 GCF_028372415.1 Notamacropus eugenii
CACTCTTACTCATTTGATGTGATCAGTTACCAAATCTTGTCATTTCTACCTTTACCATACCTCTCCTATACATTTCCCTCCCTCTACTCACACATTTGAAGGCAGGGGAAATTTCACTTTTATCTTTGTATCCCTAGTGTCTATACATTTCCTTCCCTCTACTCACACATTTGAAGGCAGGGGAAATTTCACTTTTATCTTTGTATCCCTAGTGCCTAGTATATAAAAGGTATTTAATTCATTAATTCAGTTAATTTTTTTGAACAGAATAAAACTGGTAAAATTACTAAGTTAGATTGGTTGATCTCTAAGGCCTCTCTGCTTCTAAGACTATGACCCAATTATTCATTTTTTATTTAAAAAATAATAGCAAAATCATCTATCTGTCAAAGTGACAACAGAAAAAAATATTTCATGCAATATCAAGCTATTGAATAGTATTGGCAGATCTACCTTTCTAAAAGATTAGAAAACAGAAAAACATGGCAAAAGTTATCTACACATTTCTACTTTTAAGAAATTACTAGGTGAAGCAGAAATGGTGGGGTAAAAGCAAGGACTCACTCCAGCTCTTCAAAATTCTCCTCCAGAGTTAAAATAACACCTCAAAATGAATTCTGGAAAAGCAGAATTAACAAAATAATGGGGTAAAACAATTTTCCAGTCCAAAATAACTTAGGAAGTTGGCAAGAAAGTTCTGTCTCTCTGGGTGAGTGTGAAGTGCAGTCCAGTGGAGGTCATGCCTCATCAAACCAGCAGCAGGCACTGGGAGAAGCTAAATCAGCAACAACTACAACTTCCAGATCTCTCAGGCCACAAATGATAAGGGGGTTGAACAACTGGTCAGAAGGAGATTACAGGGGAGCTTCTGCAGGCATTGTGTGCAGAACTCTGTTGCATTGCCCATATGCAGTTCTGTGTCTCAGTCCCAGGGCAAAGAGGAGTACTAGCAGTAGTGGGGAGACCCTGGACACAGTACCGGGGGAGGGGTGTATGTGAAGTGTTTGTGGTAGTTTACAGACCACAGTACAGGCCAAGAGAGCAGTGACCATACTTCTCTTTAGATCATAACACCTTAGAAGACCTAAGAACTTAAAGATCCTCACAATTAGCTCAGTGAGTCCTTCAATCCTGGAGCAGAGGCCAACTTTGACATAAAAGTTAAAAGTCAAGAAATAGACTGGAAAAATGAGCAAACAACAAAAAAGGAACTTGACCAGAGAAAATTATTATGGTGACAGGAAAAATCAAAATACAAACTCAGAAGAAGACAACAAAATCAAAGACAAAAAAAAAAATGTGAATTAGTCTCAGGACCAAGAAGAGCTCTAAAAGAATTTTAAAAACCAAATAAGAGAGGTAGAGGAAAAAACTGGGAAAAGAAATGAGAGTGATGCAAGAAAATTATGAAAAAAAAAGCCAACAGATTAGTCAAAAAGGCACAAAAAATATTGAAGAAAATAATACCTTAAAAAACAGAACAGGCCAAATGGCAAAAGAGGCACAAAAATACACTGAAGAGAACTCCTTAAAAAGCAGAATTGGCCAAATGAAAAAAAGAGGTACAAAAATTCATGGAAGAAAAGAACTCCTTAAAAAGTAGAATTTGCTAAATAGAAAAGGAGGTATTTGCTGAAGAAAATAATTCCTTAAAAATCAGAGTTGGGCAAATAGAAGCATGAAATATCAAGAAACAATAACACAAAATCTAAACAATGAAAAAAACAGAAGAAACTGTGACATGCTAGGAAAAACAAAATACCTGGAAAATACATCGAGGAGGGATAATTTAAGAACTATTGGACTACCTGAAAGCCACAGCAAAAAAAGAGTCAAGATATCTCATTTCAAGAAATTATCAAAGAAAACTGTCATGATATGCTAGAAACAGATTGTAAAATAGAAACTGAGAGAATAAACCAATCACTTTCTAAAAGTGATCCCTAAATGAAAACTCCCAGAATAGTATAGTCAAATTTCAGAGCTCCAAGGTCAAAGAGAAAATATTGCAAGCAGCCAAAAAGAAACCATTCAAATATCATGAAGTCTTACTCAGGATAACACAAGATTTAGCAGCTTCTACATTAAATCTAAATGACATGCATAACTATTTACAAAAATATAAACTGCCCAGATTAACAGAAGAGGAAATAGAATACTTTAATAACCCTGTCTTAGAAAAATAAGTTGAACAAGTCATCAATGACTTCCCTGAGAAAAAAACAGACAGGACCAGATGAATTCGCAAGTGAATTCTATCAAATAGTTCTACCAAATAGAACAATTAATCCTAATAATACATAAAGTATTAAGGAAAATAACCCAAGGAGTCCTACAAAATTCCTTTTATAACACAAATATGATGCTGATATTCAGGAAATCAGGAAAAGCAAAAACAGAGAAAGAAAAGAGTAGACTAGTTTCCAAAATGAATATTGATAAAAACTTAAATAAAATACTAGGAAAGAGATTACAGCAATATATCACAAAGATCATAAACAATGACCAAATGAGATTTATATCAGGAATGCAGGGCTGGTTCAATATTTGGAAAGCTATCAGCATAATCAATCATATCAATAATAAATCCAACAGAAATCATATGATTAATAACAGATGCAGAAAAACAGCTTTTAACAAAATATAACCAGGCCTATTAATAAACACTAGAAAGCATAGGAATAAATGGAGCTTTTTGTAAAACGATAAGCAGTTTCCATGTAAAATCATCAACAAGCATTATCTGTAATGGGGATAACACAGAAGTCATCCCAATAAGATCAGGGGAAAAGCAAGGATGCTCATTATCACCACTCTTATTCAACACTGTTCTAGAAATACTAGCTATAGCACTAAAGAAGTAAAAGAAATTTTAGGAATTATAATATGCAATGAGGAAACAAAACTGCCTCTCTTTGTAGGTGATATAATGGTATACTTAGAGAATCCTAGAGAATCAACTAAAAAATTAGTTAAAATAATGAACAACTTTAGCAAAGTTTCAGGATATAAAATAAACCCACATAAATTATCAGAACTTCTATATATTGCCAACAAAGTTCAGCAAGAAGAGAGAGAAAAAAAATTCCATTAAAAATAACTGTGGACAATATAAAATACTCGGAAGTTTATCTGTCAAGACAAACTCTGGAACTATATTAACACAATTACGAAATACTTTTCACACAAATAAAGTCGGAACTAAACAACTGAAAAAATATTAATTATTCATGGGCAGGCTGAGTCAATACAATAAAAATGACAATTCTACCTACAGTGATTTATTTACTTAATGCCATATCAATAAAATTACCAAAAACTTATTTTATAGAGTCAGAAAAAATAAAATTCATTTGGAAGAAGAAAAGGTCATGAATATCAAAGGAATCAGTGAAAAGATACGTGAAGGAATTTGGCTTAGCTGTACCAACTCTCAAATATTACAAAGTGGCAACCATAAAACAATTTGGTACTGGCAAAGAAAATAGAGAGGAGGCTCTGTGGAACAGATTATAAACACAATATACAGTAGCAAATGAACATAATAATCTAGAGTTTGACAAAAACTGTTGAGAAAACTGGAAAGCAGTTTGGCAGAAATTATGTAAAGACTGACAGTTTGGCAGAAATTAGTTCACATTACAAACTAACATAAGGTCAAAATGGATAAAAGACACAAAGGGTGATATTATAAGCAAATTAATGGAGAATGTAAAAATGTACCTCTCAGTTTTATGGATAAGTGAAGAGTGTATGGCTAAACAAGAAATAGAGAGGATTAAGGGAAGCAAAACAGATAATTTTAATAACATGAAATTAAAAAGTGTTTGCATGGACAAAACTACTGCAGCCAAAATTAGAAGGAAAACAGGACACTAGGAAAATATTTTTTACTAGTTTCTCTGATTTCTCATTTCTCAAATATACAGGGAACTGAGCCAAATTTATCAAAATATAAGCCATTCCCCAGATGATAAATGGTAAAGTGATATGAATAGGCAGTTTTCAGAAGAAGAAATCAAAGCTATCAATCAATAGTTACATGAAAAAATGCTATACATCACTAATGATTAGAGGAATGCAAATTAAAACAATTTGAAATATTGTTCACACCTGTCACATTGGTCAACATGACAGAAAAGGAAAATGACTAATACTAGAGGGAATGTGGAAAAATTACAACACTAATGCTCTGTTGCTGGAGTTGTGACCTAGTCCAAGCAATCTGGAGAACAATTTGGAACTATGCCCAAAGGGCTATAAAACTGTGCATACCTTTTGACCTAGCAATACCACTACTAGATCTGTATCCCAAAGAGATCAAAGAAAAGGGAAAAGGACCTGTTTGTACAAAAAATATTTATAGCAGTTATTTTTAAGTAGAAATTGAAGGGATGCCTATCAACTTGGGGAATGGCTGAACAAGTTGTGGTATATGATTGTGATGAAACACTACTGTGCTATAAGAAATGATGAGTAGGATGCTTTCAGAAAAACTTGGGATGACTTCTATGACCTGATGCGAAGTACTGTGAGCAGAACCAGGAGAACATACATAGTAAAAGTAATATTGTAAGGATGACAGCTATTCTGATCAAAAAATTAATCTGGGACAATTTTAAAGGACTAATGAAAAATGCTATCCATCTCCAGAGAGAGAACTGATGAACTCTGAAGGCAGATTAAAGCATACTTCTTTTTACTACATTTTTATTTTGTTTGTTTTCTTTTTTAACATGGCTAATATGGAATATGTTTTACATGACTCTACATGTATAACTGAAATAAAATTTCTTGCCTTCTCAAGGAGGAATAGAATTTGAACTCAAAATTAAAAAAAAAAGATTGTTAAAAATCTTTTTACATGTAATTGGGAAATATCTAACAAAACAAATAAAACAATAGTGATACTAAAGACCTAGAGAAGGCCTCCAGCAAAGTGGGTGGAGTGACCTTCCTGTGAAGGATTGATGAGAGGATTGTCAGTCAATAAGGTATTTATTAAGCATTTGTTCTGTGCCAGGCCCTGGATGGGCCTGTACCAATGGAAGATATACACATCTGAGTGATCACAGATCCGTTTAAAAATAAAATCATGAGTAACTCAAAATTTCTGTCATTTTTAAAGGGATAGTTATATGTTTTTCTTTCCAAAGACTTCTGCTTTCAGGAGTATGGCCTATATTCTGACCAATATGTCTAAAGTTCAAGCCAGCAGCCAATAGACCAGCAGCCTAGAGGGTTCTGACATGAAGTTAACACTCAAAGTGAATTCTAAAGGTTAGGATTTTAATAGGTGTCCATATAAAAGATAGGAGTTGGAATAAGCTGTTGAAAGAACAGTCAGGTCAGGATTAGAGAGGAAGTATACACATCAGTAATTGAGGAATTCACAGAAACATAGATCTTAAGAGCTGGAAGGGACTTCAAGTGGTATTTGGTCCAGGCTCCCTGCCTTTGGTAGGTAAGGTATTATTATCACTCTTTTACAGAAGAGGCAACTGAAGGCCAAAGAGGTTAAGTGATGTGCACAAGATCACAAAGCAAGTAAGTGGTGAAACAGAAACCGGAAAGTAGGTCTCCTTCTTTCAAAAAAGCTTTCTAAAAGGAGTTGTTCCAAGTTTTCTTAAGTTTTCCTGCTGTAATGATGAGAGTTTTGGAGAATATAAACGGGAGTTTGAAAATCAGGGTTGTAAGTCTTTTTGGACAATGAGAAGCGTGTGAACAGAGAGCAGGGAGCAGCACTACCTTGACTACTAAGGTAAGCAAACATCTGGTAATGGGGCATCTCATGGCAATTTAGATTCATAGTGGCAATTTTTAAGAGGTGATTAATAACACCTGAGGCATAAAAACAGCCACACAACTACAAAACAAACTTAGTGGAATGACAGGAATGTAGTAAGTCACACCTGGGCTGCACAAAGTATTGGGGACATTTAAACACCTAGTGTTTAGAAGCTGCCTCATAGTCAGAGATGGAAGGGAAGCCAGAAGTTCCCGCATCAAATCCATTCTTGAACCAAAATTCTCTTGACACCACACCTGTCTCAACCCAGCTGGGTCCTGGGGTAGCCTTTGCTGCTGCTGGAGAACTCTCATGGGTAGAAAATTCACGAAGATCTTTGCAGGTACTCACTTAGGATAAGGTAACGTCCATTCATTGAATATTCCTGTTTGAGAAGAAGCCAGGGCATGGCCCCTTTAATGAGGCCTAAAGGGGCCAAGGTCTCCCAGTGCATCCTGGGTCATTTGCAGTCATCCTGATGAAGGTCGGGTCACTGGATTCAGATAACTCTGGAGGAAAAGTGAGGTTGGTGACCTTGCACAGCCCTCCCTCACTCAAAACAAAGTCAAGTGCAAGTTGTCATCATTTCTCTGATGGCATGGTCTTCTTCAGCAACAACGGATGAACACAACCCTGTGAGCAGACGCACCTGGCTGAATGGGGACTCAGCTAGCTGAGTAACTCAGCTCCTCCTCTCCTGTCTGCCTCTCCCTCCCCTTCCTTCTCCTCTCCAAAGAAAGGTATATTTGGATGGCCAAAAGATGCCCAGAGTTTAACTGACTCCTTTCCTTTCCTTGCCCCCTTCCCTTCCCTTCCCTTCCCTTTCCCTCCCCTGTCCTTTACCCAAACCTTAAACCTACTGCACTCTGAAGCTGGGATGACAAATGGGCCCCTGCCTAAGGGCTCTTCTGGACTCTCCTGGCTTTAGAGTGATTATCAATAGTAACTGTTGCTGTTTCCCTCCCAGCCTGGTGTTTGTTTACTTTTTTTCTAGAATAGCAATGTGGTGCTGCAGTGGATAGAGCACTTGGCTTGGAGTCAGGAAGACTCATCTTCATGAGTTCAAATCCAGCCTCAGATATATACTAGCTATGTGAACCTGGGCAAGTCTCTTAATTCTGTTTCCCTCAGTTTCCTAATCTGTAAAATGAGCTAGAAAAGGAAATGGCAATCTACCCCAGCATATTTGCTAAGAAAACCTCAAATGAAGAGTCAGACATGACTGAAAAATGACCAAACTTAACTTTAATTTTTGAAGAAAACTATTTTTCTCTGTGGAAATTTCCTTTGAGTTAACCTTGTATGAGTAACCTTGTATGTAAGAAGTCATTTGGGGGAGTTGTCTCCAGTTGTTGATAGATAATTTAATGTGATCTAAGAAAGTCAATTTCTTTTTTACAAGCTTCACTAATAACATCCCAATTCCATTTCTTCTTTTGAAAGACAGACATGCTCCTAGTCTAGCTCTTTATGATGCCAATGCAATGATGAAGAAATGTGCAGATATGAAGTGCTAAGCATTTTAACCTTTAGTATTAATGCTGTGCTTCCTGTGGAATTTAAAGTACTCTTCAAATGCCATTTGGATTAACTAGTAAGTATTTCTGAATTTTTCAAGAAACATTTCTGAAATTTCTAAGCAGACTGCTATTTAATAGTGGAAGAAATGAAACCTTGGCACATCTCAGTTTCAAGTTTCTGTCAGTCACAGATACGTCTCTGAACACACTCAGAAAGTCAGTCTTTCCTAAAAGTCACAAACAAAGTGCCATCACTGATGTGAGAGAAAATGCTGGGAAGGTAATCAGGTTATCAGAAATGGATATTGTTCAGTGAAGCTTCTGAATTTCACCCCAACTTGACAACATATTTCATTTATGAAACCAAAGCCTTTAAAAAATAAATGCTATCTCTACTTGGTTCCATTCCTATTTTAATTAGCTCGAAGCACCTTTTGTCAATAATTTATTTTTGGTGGCTAATATAAAATATAACTGATACAATTATATTATATTTGGAAATGTATTTCTATTTTCAAAATTTCAAATAAAGTATTTAATAAAAGATTTATGTCTAACAATTTGACAGCAAAATTTTTGAAAATTCCATGTTGAATAAATTTCAAGATGTACTTTTTTAAAAAGAAAACTGCCATTTAATTTATGCTAGGGAATACAAGATCAAAAGGAAACTAAGTCAATAACACATAGTTCTTTGGGGTCACATGAAGTAATTTCACTAATAATTTTCAAGTAAATTATTTGTAAGTTTCTAATTTCCCTATTCAGTAGTGGTACCTCCTACCAAGACTGAGTTAGGTGGGCAGTATTTCTGTGATATACTTAAAAAAAAAATAAAACACTATAATGAAACTTTATCCAGTCAGGCCATCCACATTGTAGAATACAGACCAACAAATTTGACCTTGCTTAGGGAAGTCTTTTTCTTTTTTAAAATGTAATTAAATTTTATTACTTTAGTGATCAAGCATTTATTATTTTCTTCCTTCTACATATTCCACTCTTGAAAACAAAAAGAAAACCTCATAATAGACAGGCATAATTACGTAAAAACAAATATCTACATTGTACTTGTCGAAAAATGTGCTCCATTTTGAATCATCTGTCTGGGTGTACGTAGCCTTCTTTACTGTTTGTCCTTTAGAAGATGAGAGCACTGTGATAACTATGTTCAAGTAGATGCTGACTGTCAGTATCAGGAAAGAAGCAAAATATGGAGGCATCAAGTCTCCTAAGAGGTTTGCCAGTGTAACGAAGGGCATCATAGAGTCCAAGTAAAAGAGTGACTCCTATAAATTTAAAGTTTCCAAATGATACTGTGCTACTTGTAGTAAGATTCAGAAGACCACAAAGCCTACTCCCCAAAATCTGGTCACTAAAGAAAAAAGTTTACTATTCATAGTTGAAAAAGAAAAGTAGATGCAAAGCCTATACTGGCCAGGCAATGAGCTATGAGAGGGTCAACAGAGGAGAGGGACGGGGCACAGGTACTGTGATTTCATTGGTGTCAGGACTGTCCTGGCAGACAGGCACTTGCTCTACAATTCTAAAGCTTCTAATGTTACAGAACTGCCTGGGGCACCGAGAGGTTGCATGGTTTGCTCAGGGACACCCAGGCTGCTGGGGTCAGAGGTGGGACTTCCAGAATGTCTGTCATCCAACAAATATTCACAAATAAGTGAAAGATGTCTATACTGCTGGGCACACTGTAGGGATGTCAAAACAGCAGCTTCCAGATGACTATTCCCAATACCATAGCAGGGTGACTACAAGCAGAACTTTGAATGAAATTACAATCTGTGATTTCCTCACTGTGGGGGACTCCTAGGGTAGGGACTTCCTTTGCTCATGACAGAGATCATGAACCTTCTGGGAGTAAAGAATGAAGTCCTAGGGCACTGCCTAAAGCAGAAAGAAGTTAAATGACAGGCCCGTTTTCACAGAACTTGTAGGTGTCAGGGACAAAGTGTAGATACAGGTCTTTATCAAACCCATTTCCCTAAACAATCTGCCATGCCACCTCTACAGGAATGAATTAGTGAAGAAATGATAAAGAAGAAAGCAAGGAACACAGTACTTGAAGAAAGAAAATGAAATTAAGTGAAATGAAGAATTACTTGGACAAAGCTTTTGTATGGTATTCAGTCCTGTGGAGAAAAGACATGAAGCATTAAGGTTTAGGTCAAAGGGAAAGAGAACATACCAGGCAGCTGAGCTACATATATTCCCTTCTCTCTGATCTGATACCCACCGAAAGTAAACAAGATTCACTGATACATTCTAGCAGGCACAGGGGCCACTGGGAGTATGAACATGACAATTACTACTCCGGAAGCACCTCCAACAGGACTGTTATAGAGTGAGTATACCACACAGAAGACACTGGCGGAGTCTTCAAGGGGTCTGAATTCTAACAAGCTTACTACAATTATACCATATAATGCAGATCAAAGGTAACTTTCCTCAAAGAAAGGGATGTTTTACAGAAAATGACAAGCGATGGAAATGAACAGCTTGCTCTATATTTAATATGATTAAATTCCAGACACCCTAGAAATAAAAAGGTCCATTTGAGGAAAATGTTCCTAAAACATTAGGTGCATGCCATTCTGTTTTCTGTTTAATGGAGATATAACAAAAACCTTAAAGCTACAATGTTGTTCTTGGGTTGAAAAAAAAATCAAATTCAAAACACACATGGCAATTGCACCACTAAAGTAGATCTGAGTACACTACTGAAACTTAATCTTATTCGCTAATCAACATGGAGCAATGCTACTGAACTTTAATCTGTTTGGACAAAACATATTGATATTTCCAAGCAATCCTGAATACCAGTTAAAAAGAATAATTAATCTCAAGTATCAACATTTATAACAAATTCTCAAAGTAAAAAGAAATAAATTAATCCAGTATTTACCAAATCTATAACACTATTCTAGATATTGTCGAAGAAAACAAGGAAATTTTTTCTCTCACAAAGGATTTACAGTATAATTTGAACAACTTTCCATCAAACAGTAAGAATGTACTTCCAAATTATGTAGTTCTGCTAGGTGGATAAATGGTGTCGACCTGCTTTAAATCACAACTTCATTTAGGATGGATTCAAATGGATAAAGAAGCAAAGATGGCAGAGCAGGAGGGAACAGTCCATTTATCTCACCTGCAACTACTCCAGTAAAATAAGATCGGACTGAGGAACGAATAAGTAATCCAAGAAAAATCAGTGAGTCATTTTTCCAGCCCAGGTCAGCAAAAGGAGGTATTGAATAGAAGGCCTATCCAGGAAGATTCCATGCTAACAGAGGGATTGAACTGAGTCTGGTGCCGATGTACTACTGGGGCAAGAGGCAGTGGCACACACCAGGGACAGAGCATAAAGCTGTAGAGGGAGTAGGAACAGGAAATAAATGGCTCACTGATCCACTTTGTACAAGAGAGGGGCCCTGTTCCGAGGCCCAGCAGACCTGTAGTTTTGTAGGGCAAGGAGCAGATATGGATCCAGCTCATATCTGGCCTGAGGCTGTGAACTGGGCAAGGAGGAAGAACAGAAGGGAGCAGCAGCTGTGTGGCTCTGACTCCAGAACAAGGTTTCGGATTCAATTCTCAGCCTGGTCAGAGGCCTGTATCTGAGCAATGAGGGAAAGGAACTCAAACCAAAGGGGAACAGACAGTGCTGTCACTTTGAACCTGGAGAGACTTCCTGTTTGGTGACAGGAGTTGGGGTAACTTATTGACTAGGATGCCAGCCAGGGGCAAGGCTGCAGATGTGACATCCAGACCCAAATCAGGGTGGTCAGCTTGCAAAGTTCAGACGAGTGTAGTAGAGGATAGATTTGCCCTAGAACAGGTGCAATGACAATTTGTAGGTAACAGGCTTGAGCGGTTCCTGAGGTCCTTGAAGAACACAGCATTCAATACCTGGAAAAAGCAGCAGTACTCCAGAAAATACAAGTCAGGACCACAGAGGTCCTAACATTCCTTTCAACAGAGAGCAGACATAGGCTAACAAAAAGTCCCAATTAAGGAAGTAAAGCTTGAAGAAAAAGACTCCTATTACAACGATCTATTATGGCGCCAGGAGACCACAAGACACAAACCCCCCAAAACAGAATAGATCCAAAACATTTACAAGCAAAGCCTCAAAGAAAAACACAGCTCAGTCACAAGGTCATCTAGAATTCTTGGAAGAAATTATAGTGCTCTTATAAATGAAAGTATCAAAAGGAAGAATTAGAAAAGAAATGAGAACTTTGGGAAAAAAGACCTGGAAAGAGAATACAGAGCTCCTTATAAGATGTAAAAACCCTACATAAGTAATATGCTCCTTGAAGATCAAAATGATTTGGGACCAGTCAAGATGGAGCAGAAGGTAGTGGTAGAGTCAAGGCCTGGAAGTGATGAAGAAGAATTTTGTTTTGTTTTGCTTTTTAAAAAAAGAGCTTGAAAACTATTTTATAAGTAAAATAAAAGTTGTAGAAGAAACACATGGAAAAGAAATGAGAGCCATGGGAAGAAAAAAAGAGAACTAAAAGTTTGGCAGAAGAGGAAGAAAACTTTACCCATGCAGCAGACTCCTTGAAAATTAAAATGGACCTCATAGAAGTTAATGTATCCATGAGACAATAAGAAATAATAAATGAAGTCAAAAGCTTGAAAAAGTAGAAGTATAAGGTACCTCCACACAAGAATAACTGACCTGCAAAATAGATAAAGGAGAAATAATTTAAATCACTGGACTATCTGAATGCCACAACTAACAAAAAAAGAGCCCAGATATCACATTTCAGGAAATCCTGGCATGATCATGATGATAATAGCTAGCATTTATACAGTAACTACTCTGTGCCAGGCACAGGACTAAGTCCTTTACAAACACTGTTTCACTGGGCCCTCGCAGCACTTCTGGGAGCTCAGTGCCAGCCACAGCTACCCCCATTTCCAGGTAAAGAAGCTGAGGGAGAAGCTGAGGGACTTGAGCTCACACTTGAGCTCTGAGCCTCCTGACTCTGTCCCCAGAGCTCTATCTCTTGCACCACCTGCCTTTCCTTAAAGAAAACTTCCCAGATCTCTCAGAACCAGAAGACAAATGAAAACAAAAAGAAAACCCTGGTCATGTCCTTAAAAGAATCCAAAAATGAAAACTCTTAGAAATAACCAGTCAAAATCCAGAGCTTCCAGGTCAAAGAAAGAATATACTGCAAGCAGTCAGGAAGACACAGGAGAGGTTGAACTTGGCCCTTGGGCTTTAGTCTTGTAGAGCCTGATTCTAGAAGGCAATTCTTGTTGAAAAGACGAGCTGAGCAGAAATTATGAAATATAAATATACAAGTCAGGAGAAATACAAAAAGATAAATATAGGTAAGCAATCATGAGGAACTAAACAAGGATGAAATATTTACATTCTAATAGGGGACATAATAGAGGGAACCCCTTAAAACTCAATGTCATCAAGGGAAAAAAGAGTTACATCTAAATAAGACAGAGGCCTGAGAGAGGCTTTGCCATGTTTTGAAGATCTCAACAGAAAGGAAAGGGAGCTGTAAAAGTAATATCCAAGGAAATAAAGGGGGAAGGAGAATTGAGGAACTCACCTCTGATAATTTGGTTGTCCTTTAAAAGATGTTTAAGTTCGTAACAACAAAAAAGAAAATTAAAGTAAAAATTATAAAAACAAGTACTGATAATTAGAGTGGCTTGCTCAAAGCTATAGTCTATTAGTAGTTGGAATAATTCAAACTTTTAGATCATGAATGTAAGAAAATAATGTTTTAAAAAGGTTAAATACAATTTTAAGTTAGATTCGTAGCTCTTAAATGCCACACTATAAACAGAGAACATAATATGCAACAAATAACACATTTGTCATAAAACCTCTCAACTTAATGTACTTAAATTATCTTTAGGAAGCAATAAAATTATTATACTGTATTAACATAACAAGAAAAACTGAATTCACATCCTGTCTTTTAACACTGACTAGCTGTGTGACTCTACAAAAATCATTTTTATTGCTGGGAAAACTGGATGACAGTGTGGCAGAAACTGGGTATAGATCAATGCCTGACACCATACACAAGAATAAAGTTCAAATGGGTACATGATCTAGGTATAAAGACTGATACTATAAACAAATTAGGGGAGCAAGGAATAGTGTTTTTGTCAGATTTATGGAGAATGGAGAAATTTTTGACCAAACAAGAGATAGAGAACATTATGAAGTGCAAAATGATTAATTTTGATTACATTAAACTGGAAAGTTTTTGCACAAACAAACCCAGGAGGGAAGCAGAAAACTGGGAAAGAATTTTTGCAACTAGAGTCTGTGATAAAGGCTTCATTTCTAAAATATATAGAGAACTGAGTCTAATGTACAAGAATACAAGTCATTCCCCGATTGATAATTGGTCAAAGGATAAGAACAGGCAGTTTTCAAAGGAAGAAATTAAAGCTGTCTATAGTCATATGAAAAAAATGCTCTAAATCACTACTGATTAGAGAGATGCAAATCAAAACAACTCTGAGATACCACATCACACTTGTCAGATTGGCTAACATGACAAAACAGGAAGATGATAAATGTTGGAGAAGATGTGAGAGAGTTGGAACACTAATTCATTGCTGGTGGAGCTGTGAGCTGATCCAACCATTCTGGAGAGCAATTTGGAACTATGACCAAAGGGCTACAAAAATGTGCATACCCTTTGATCCAGCAATACTGCTTCTAGGACTGTATCCCAAAGAGATCATAAAAACAGGAAAAAGCCCCACATGCACAAAAATATTTATAGCAGCTCTCTTTGTGGTGACCAAGAACTGGAAATCGAGGGGATGCCCATCATTTGGGGAATGGCTGAACAAGTTGTAGTATATGAATATTATGGAATACTACTGTGCTATAAGAAATGATGACCAGGAAGACTTCAGAGAGGCCTGGAAGGACTTATATGGACTGATGCTGAGTGAAAGGAGCAGAACCAGGAAAACTTTATACACAACAACCATCACAGCATGCAAGGAATTTTTCTGGTAGACTTAGCCCTTCACAGCAATGCAAGGACCTAAAAAATTTCCAATAGACTTGAGGCAAAATGCCTTCCACATCCAGAAAAAGAACTATGGAATTGGATGAAAGAATGAAGCAGACCATTTTCTCATGTTATGTTTTGTTTTGTTTTATGGTTTCTCCCATTCATTTTAATTCTTCTATGCAACATGACTAAGGTGAAAATGAGAGTCTATATAAGATTACACACTGTCTCGGGGAGGGAGGGGGGAGGAAGGGGGAAAGGAGGAGGGGGAAATCTAAAATATACGGAAGTGACTGTAAAAAACTGAAAACAAATAAAATAATTTAAAAAATCATTTTTACTTTTATGATATTCTAACTCTCATGGGGCTATTTTGAAGATCAAATAATTTAGCATATGTAAAAGCACTTTATAAACCTGAAAGCAGTATATAAATGTCAGCTATTATTGTTGTTTACAATGTATTGGAGACAAAACAAGACATGAAATATTTTATCAGAATTATAATGCCTAAAACTTGAAAGGAGAAAAGAAAAAGTATTGTCATCAAAATATTTTATCATTTTAAATAAAGATAAAGATATTATTCATTCTAAATAAGACAGGAAAGAAATATTTATACAGTGACTACCATGTGGAGGCACTGCATTAAGTGCTTCGTCAATATTACCTTTGTGAATTCTCACAACCACTCTGGGAGGCAGGTGCTATTTTCATCCGTAGTTTTACAAATTAGGAAACAGAAAGAGACAGAGGTTAAATGACCTCTCCAGGTTTACAGAGCTACTAAGTTTTGAAATTCTACATTTCTTTAATTTCTCTCTCTAAAATTCCCATCAGTATTATTTGTTTTCCTATTTGTTCATTTTTCTTCTTAAATGGATATAGTTATTGTGGACTTTTCTTCTGGTTCTGCCTTTTTTTTTTTTTTTGCTTTGCATTACTTCATAGTGGTTCCAAATTTTTCTACATTTCTCATGCTTCTAGTTATTAACAACATTCTATTATTCTAATGCATTAAGGTACAACAATTTATTTAACTATTGCCCTACTGTGAGGATTAAGGGTGCTTCTAGTATTTTTTTGGTAATTACAAATAATATTGCTATAAAAATTGCCCAGATAAAACTCATTTTTTTGTCTGATCATGGTTTCAGGGCATATTTCTAATGATGGAATTACTGGCTTACAGGGAATAATTATTTTTGCAACTTTAACTGCATATTGCCAGAATATTCTTCAAGTTGACTGTATGTTTGGAAGTCTATCAATAATGCATGAGTGTACATATTTCTCTACAACTCTTTAAGATTTGATCAATTCATGAATATAATCTGAGATCGTGTCAATTTAAATACAGAACTAAGCACACATGTGTATGCACATATTTAAATATAAACATATATGCATTCACAAATAAAACCTAGGCTATCTCTAAAAAAGACAAAATGACAATCAGAACATGTGGTACCCAGAACAATGCCCTAAATACAAGAGTTATTTAGTAAACATATATTTAACTGAAATGAAATGAATGAATCAAGGCCCAATTTACACATGAACTTATGCAACAATCTTTTGTTAGCATAAAAGGTTATATCTGGATTACAATTATAATTAAAATACAAGTCAAAAGTACGTCTAGGTATAAGATAAGTAACAAATAAAATTCATACACAATTATCAAAAGATCGATCATTTGCTGAGTCATTGATTTCTGTTATTTGATATATCAGTATCATAAATCACTAACAGCCAATAATCCTTATATCATTTGATATATCAATATCTATCAGGCGTCACTTCATGTGACATCTTTTAGACTGCTACCAATATCAAAGTAGCAGTCACTCTCACAAATGTAGACTAATGCACAAGTTAATGGTTCTTGGCATTTTCCCTCGTGAAAATAAAGAAACACTTTAGAATTGTATCATAATTATTTAGACTCCTTAGTTTAAAAGGCTTTTCTGGAAACAAACTACCCTGTTCATTGTTTACTGAGATAGTAATCCACTTTCCTCATCAATGGTACTATTTAAATACATTAATGATAGAAGTAACAATAATTGTTCTTATTTACATGAAGCACTAATGATTCTGAAGGCAGGAAGCCTCAATTCAAGAAAAGAAATTAAATATAGTTTCCTTTAGCAAATTTGCTCTTTGCTTTCCTTTGCTATGGTAATCTGTCTCTATTGCAAAGGAGACCACCTCTTAATCAGGTACTGGTTGTCATGACTAACAATCCATAGATAGTGTGAGCATTGACAACAGACTGTTTGTAGACGAATTTTTTCTTTACCTGATGCCTATGGTAGTCCATCAAACACTGTTTCAGAGACTGGTAGAAAGATAAATCTTGCTAATGTCTTTTTTTTATCTTAAAGCCTAAGTGATATTTTTTGACACTGCGTTGATATACTAAGCTCCCCTAATAATGCTATTGAAATAAATGTTATGGTGAGAAGAGATTTTCAATAGTGACATAGTTTGCTAACTAGCAGCTCACTCATGAATACTGGCTGTTATTTGCATTCACATCTTTGTGTTTCCACTGATAAAAAGTAAAACCAGTTTCTAGTCTTTCTGGACGGTATTCTTGTAACTCTCAGAAAATCACCGCAAGAGTTCTACATTTTAATCATATTTTGCCCACATTTCACAATATACTAGAGCCAATTAGTTTAAGTTCGCAATTACTCTCTTGATAAAAAGAAGAGTGATTGATTTCAATTGCTTAGAAAAAAGCCAAGATCAATAATAAACAGCAGACAATAGTTTTGAGTGTGATAAAAATGGGTAATAAAATGCTCCTGGTTAAAGAGGATATGTTGTGACTAGGTCAGCTCAAGGTCTCAGGTAAACATCTTATTTGTATCCTGGAGCCTTGTTTCCTGAATGCCTTAGACTCTCAGTAGGGGCCTCCTACTCTGGTCTAAACATCAGGCCACTGCACCCTATCGATCTTCTTTACATCTCCAGAATAATAAATTTCAAGACAACACAGCAGAAGCTGACTAAAGCCCTTTAATTACATCACTGCTGAAAGGAAATCATTGATCAATGGCATTATGGGAAAATAAACTGCCCCCCAAACCAGATCAAAGTCAATAAAATAGCTGACTAGCTGCCCCATTTGGGACCTTCTCTAGATTAGTGTTCCTGGACAAGTGAAAGAGGCTACCCTAACACATGCTGCTTACCCTCTTTCTGAAGTGTTCCCTGGCAGGTGTCAGGCTCTGAGCATGGTTTTTGATTACTCTAATTAAATATAATATTATCAACAGATCTTCGTATTGATCCTTAAAACCCCCTTCTAAATGGAAAATTAAAAGCCTCAAGAGAGGGGCTCTGAGCGAGACTAGGGAGTTTTAATGATTTTATCCTTATATCAATTTTCTTAATGTTATGCCTTTTAAACTTACCAATATCAAAGTAACAATCACCCTCAGAAACCTGGACCAATGCACAAATTAATGAGTCTTGGCGTTTTCCCTCATGTGAAAAGAAATACTTCGCAATTTTGTAATAATGAGGTTCCTTAGTTTAAAGAGCCTTTTCTGGATTCAACTTGCCCTGCTCACTGTTTACTGAAATAGTGATCTACTTTTCTTATTAACAATACTATTTAAATACATTAATAGTGATAAGTAATAACAAAGCTATTTACGTAATGCTTTAAAAGTTCATCAAGTTCTTTCCTCAAAGACTCTCTACCCCCCTGGCCCAAAACAGCAAAAGAATTTTTCTCACCGATAATTAATTTAGAAAAATGTGAAACTCAAACTTTAAAATGAACATTTAGCTTCAGGAATATGAGAGGGCTATAGATTTAAGGTTGGGAGGGACTTTAAAAGAGAAATTAAACATTCTGATTAATCAGTCCCCCCTCCCCCTGCCCCCAGTCTTTATGAAGTGGTTACTTTTTAAGTGATTCTCTTTAACATGAGAAAAAATGTAACCCTGTGCAAATCTATCATCTACTGCTGTATGCAGAAGTGTTTCCTTAGAAGGAACGTTTCTAAACGGCATACACTCAAGAAACAAGCCCAAAGCTCCAGTAAAAAAGGGTTAAAGAAATTCTTGAAAATTAAAAAGTTGGGGAAAAAAAGGAAGCCTTTTTGGCACAATGACCCATTCATGGGCATTACTTTATCTGGCAGAGAGAGAAGCATCACATGCTCTCCTAGCCATGCCTTCTCCCCACTCTCGATCTTCATCCCCTATTCCCTCAGGTGGTTCTCATTGCTAATGCCCAAATGGCATCAACCTGTTGTCAAAGCTGCCCATGAAAAGGCAAGCCTGCTGGCTAATTTATCCAGGGATTAGAGCCCTGAAACCACTTCAATCTGCTACTTTGTTTCCATGTAAAAGCCTGACTCATGACAGTGAATCCCCCCAGTAAAACAGAAAATCTCTTTCAATCAAAAAAAAAAAAATTCAATCATGTAAATTAGAGCAAGTGTGCCAAATATAAGATCCTGCACACTCGAACAGAGTTGTGGAAAATGTATCTGGGAAGCCAATAAATGTTACAAAAAAGTTTTTATCACTTTATCTTAAATACTCATCAATTCCTAAAATGAATAGAATTCCCCTAATAGCTGCAAGGGTATTCTAAAACGTCAAGGGCGTACTACAAACATTATTACTAGGATACAAATGTTTGGAAGGATTGACAAACTAAAGTCATAAATAAGTATACAGCCAGCATATTGTATTGGAGGATCTAAACAAATCTTTACTGATTTCATTGCTGTAACCACACAATTAAGAAGGTCACCCCAAATCCCAATTTAATGTTGTACAAAGACATTTTATCTTACCAAATAATCATGCAGTCCCTAAGACAAGATCTGCTGCAATACCTTAGAAGAGAATTGTCTCTTAAGGCAGTCAAGTGTATGTTGCAAATGTCTTCCTAGTCAAGACAAACCTTGATACTTAACAACATCATAATCCTAGTGATTTCATTCTTTAAAAGGCCTTTATTCCAAGAGGAAGCAATAAGGTTTAGCATAAAACCTGATAATCAAACACTACAAAAAGTGTGCAAGGTAATTTTGTGTATTTTTATCAACATGGTAAGTCTTGAGTATCTAGTTTAAGTGGAGGAGATATGTATAAATCATTACACTTTAAGTAGCCTAGATTTATCCTTACTGAAGAAATATTCAAGGGCATATCACATCAAAAGTAGTTTCAATTATATCAACTTTACAAATTCCATTTCTTTCACATACCCAAAATTAGGACAGATTTTATTTGTGAAGCAGAGTTTCAATTTTAAAGTAATCTCAGTTTTTTCCACTATTGCTTTTTCAGTTTCTGATAAAAATAAATTTCATCAATTTACTAGACAAGCTATTATTTCACAGAATGACACCAATGCTTATTTATAATCCAAGACGAGAAAAAAGCACAAGTAAAAGTAGTTGTCCTGATATAAAGCAAAAGCATGAAGTGATTTCTAGTTTCCTGCAGCTTCTTGAGACTAGATAACTTAAAAAAGGAAAAGAAACATTATCATTGCTTTCCTCCTGTCCTCAGAAGTGGGACCCATGGCCAGCAATGTATATGTCAGTGCCAAAGGCTTAAGGGAAAATGAATGTATTCTAAGTTAGTATCCAGATGATATTCAAATTCAAAATACTTCACATAAGGACAGGACATTCAAGGTCCCATTTCAATCACAATTTTATTATGGTGACAAATATGAAATTCTGACTGCCAACAAAAATATTGAATTTGATGCATTTTTGTGCAAAATTCATGGCCCTGAAAGATATGCTGGGAGCTGTCATCTCCAAGGACCATCAAAGATTTGCCTTTAAAGAAAAAAAATGTATCTAAAGTATAAATTAGCATTGTAGTCTGTTTATACATTTTTTCCTTGAATAATTAAATGCTATCTTAGGTGACGTTTATCAAGAGACCCTACAGATGAATTTTTACAAGTTTCTTAATTGTATTTTACAAAATGAACTTTGTTCATTCACAAATAAAATAAATATATTCCATCTTACTTTGCTCAATAGCAAAAGCTATTTTCTAAAATGAATTTGAACAATTTTCATTCTGAACTGTTTTGAATGGTCCAACTCCAATAATGATTAAAGAAACCTCTCCTACATATTAAACACATATGTACAAAGTATGATTTTTCACATTAATTTCCAAAGAGCTGTTTATTGTCACTAGAAACTGATTAATTTGATATTGATACATGGAATGTATTTGACATGCATTTCATTAATTTTGAGAAAGTTTAATGCCTGATTTTCCCTTATGTTAAATAAAATGTATACATAATTTTGAGTAGATAATTATGAGAAGTAGTAATTTTCAATTTGCCTGTAAGTTAATGTCACATTTTCTCAATATGCCTAAAAGCATCAAATCATTTTTAGTAGAAAACACAGAGCAAATATGCTATAGATTACTTCTTTTGCCTTTACACGAATAAATAATTTGGATATGTTCTACTTGAAAAAATGAAGAAAAGACAGTGAGAGCAGCTATGCATTCATACTAGGCTCAAGAACCCTTGGCTTCCCCTCCATCTCCCACATCACCAAAAACCAGTTGCTGCCTGTGTTGTCACTAAAAAAGGAAATGAGACATTAAACGTGAAGCTTCAACAAACTCTCATTACACGCTTTTCTAGTCCATTAAAGAAAGTAATTTAATCAGTTTGTATTTTCTCGGGAAAATCTCATTCAGAGAAATTTTATTGCCAACTATCTAAATAGTAAATACTTATTATCCTCTCAAAATGAGTTTTTGCTTGCCAAGGGCAAACCCACTGCTGTTATTGTAGAGCTCTGTTAGGGAAACAAGAAGTTAAAAAGGTTATAAAGATACCATTAACGTCATGGGACTGTCTTGTCAGGACTCAAAAGTGCTTAGTAATTGAGGGTTTTATTCAAAGTGTATTAGCACACACATAAACGGTGCAGTTAATATAATGCTTTAGGCTTTATTTAGCTGCAGCCCAGCATAATCACCTCCCAACAGCTGAATACTGTAAATTTATCTGCTGGAGAGCACAGCTCATTTTATCATCTGTTTCTAGCTTGAGTCTTTGAAGAAAATGTCAATAACATACAGCTTCAAGGCATAAACCAGATCTAGCCAATGAGAAGAGCAGCAAAAGGTACAAATGATAACGAATTGGTTCAGTCAGGTACCTTTGACAAAAATATAAGGGTTAGCAAAGGGCAAATGTTCTTTGCTTAACTCTTACTCTTCACTTTTGAAATAAGGTGGATATAAAACACCATAAATTAGTTAATATTAAAATCTGTGCAAACATGCATAGAGGTGAGACAAGAAGAATATACTCATTTTGACTTGTCACACTGACTTCTGAATCTTAAAAGGAGAACACTGTAATTTTCCAGTGATTTACAAAAAAAAGCATAAAGGTGCTATGAATTATATTCTTTTGCACAGAGTAGAATATATATATAATATACACATACATACATACACATATGTATACTTATGCATAAATCTATGAAAGAAAAGTGTCTATTTCCCGATCTACAAAATGAGCACTAGTCTAACAAACTCCTCCAAAACCAACTACTGAGTATGAAGGTACTCACCATCATTACCTCCAACAGAAATAAAAAAATAAATGATTCATAGAGATCTCCATCAGATAGGTGGACAAACCATAAAAATGTAATCCTATGTATAACAAAAATTTATATATATGTGCATATAAGTACTTACATTTTATTTATTTGTTTTTAACATTCCCTTCTATAAGATTTTGAGTTCTAAATTTTCTCCCCCTCCCTCCACTCCTCCATCCCCAAGACAGTGTAAAATCTGATATAGGCTCTATCATATTAAACATATTTCCACATTAGTCATGTTGTAAAGAAGAATTAGAACCAAAGGGAAAAACCACGAGAAAGAGGAAACAAAAAAAAGGGGGAGAGAGAGAGGGAAAATAGTGTGTTTTGATCTGCATTCAGGCTCCACAGTTCCCTCTCTGGATATGGACAGTACCTTCCTTTGGAACTGTCTCAGCTCCTTGCACCACTGAGAAGAGTTTTAAGTCTATCAAAGTTGGTCATCACATAATGTTGCTGTTACTGTGTACAATGTCCTTCCAGTTCTGCTCACTTCACTCAGCATCAGTTCATGTAAGTCTTTCCAGGTTTTTCTGAAGTCTGCCTGCTCATCATTTTTTACAGAACAGTAGCACTGAATTACATTCATACACCATAACCTGTTTGATTATTTCCCAACTGATGGGCATCCTCTCAACTTCTAGATTCTGGCCACCACAAAAACAGCTGCAACAAATATCTTTGTACATGTGGGCCCTTTTCCCATTTTTATGATTTCTTTGGGATACAGACCAAGAGGTGGTATTGAAATATATTTTGACTGAAGATATTTAATAGTGGTGCTAAAGTTTGGTCTTATTATATCCTACAAAAGTAAATGAACCTGCTACTTAGGCACCAGTGTCCTGCATTTCATTCACAAATACCATCAGTTGTATCCACCAAAAATTTTTTTGCAACAAATTTGAATATGAAAGTGGTACAAAGGTAACCTTGTTATATAGTCCATTTCACTACTGAACTCTGCTCATCCAAACATAAAGAGGAAGAAGAGCTGGATCATAAAGACCTGGCAGTCACAAGATGATTTGGAAGCAAGGTCCAAGTTGGTGAATGAGAATAAGCGTCAGATACTTAGAGGTGGCCCTGAAGTGACGGGGTAAATTCCCTTACTTTAAAACCTTTCCTTAAATGACTCTACATGTATGACTGATCATTTACTGAGCTTCATGATTCATAAACAGTGTTGAGGGTAAACTTAGATTTGGAGAGACCCAGCTAACCAAAACTCAATCCCAGCTACTAACTTTTACGCAGTTCCTTGTACCGTTGCTAGGGCAGAGGCCAAGACAAACAGGTTTATGTTGTCAGAACTATAGAATTCTCCTTATTGGTTACACTAGATTTCTCCTTTTTGAACTCCATGAATTTCTTTCACTGCTTTGCTAGTATGAAACTGGTTATAATACCCTAAATCAAAAGTGCCCTCTGGATGTCTTTGACTGTAGACATCTTCTGACACTGAAGCAGCTCACAGTTGTGAGGATCATATGAGATATTTGTAGAGTGTTAAGCATAATGCCTGGCACATAGTGGGTGCTATGGAAACGTTTATATTTTTCCATTCCATCTGTCTCCCCCATGCATTTCCTGTATGTATATTTTAAGTATCATACGGTTCAGCCCACAGAAGGAAAGCAAACATCATGATGACACAAACACAAGGACATCTGTGACAGAAGAAAGGAAGACGTGGGTAAGCTGCACAGCGAACTCATTAACCTACTTAACAACCCACTTTAATAATGCATATCAAATATGAAGGCAGTGGTGTCAAACTCAAATACAAACTCAATGAAATGGGAATCACTAAACCACACTGAAGGCTCCTTGCCAGCTACATATTGACTCAAAAAACTCACATATTAACACCATCAATGTTCTACTCCATTTTTATAAATTTTAATCCAGTTCTTCAGCATATACAGGCTTCATTTTTGACATCTCTAAATTATAGAAAAATGTGTCAAACTAATTACATGAAATGTAAAAATCTTACATTTGGTTTCAAAACAATTATACAAGAACAGTGGATGTATAGTTAATGTGAAAAAAATGGGGGTTTTGGAAGACTTCAAGTCCAAAAGAACAGATAGTATGACATAGCAAAAAAGAAGTCAATGTAATTTTAGGATATTTTAACAGAAGCATGGTTAGTGTACAGAATTAGGAATTTCTCATAGTCCTGATGTATTCTGCAAGGCTGACTAAATATGGAGTACCGCGTTCTGCTGTGGACAAAATATTTTTAGGAAGGTCACAGCCAAGCTGGTCAAGAAAAACACAATGAGGAGGGTGAACTAGAAAAGAGGATTAGTTGAAGGAATAGGAACATTCAGACTATGGTAGTTAAGACTGAAGGTCAATAAAAGTCAATAAACATTTATTAGGCCTTATTAAGTGCCAGGCACTGCACTAGGTTTTGTGTTCATCCTTCATTGCTGAAGAAGACTATGCCATCAGAGAAATGATGATGTTACTTGCACTTGACTTTGTTTTGAGTGAGGGAGGGCTGTGCAGGTCACCAGCCTCACTTCTCCTCCAGAGCTATCTGAATCCAGTGACCAGATATTCATCAGGACGACTGGAAATGACTCAGGATGTACTGGGAGACCTTGGCCCCTTTAGGCCAAGGTCTTTGCATATACTCACTTAGGGTGAGGCAACGCCTATTCATCGAATAGGACTGTTTAAGAAGTAGCCAGGGCATGGCCCCTTTAATGAGGCCAAGAAAAAGAAAGATAACAGGGTGGGAGGGAAACAGCAATAGTTAGTACTGATAATCACTCTAAAGCCAGGAGGGTCCAGAAGAATCCTTAGGCAGGGTCCCATTGGCGTCCCAGCTTCAGAGTGCAGTAGGTTTAAGGTTTTGGGAAATAAAAAGACAGGAAAGGAAAGGAACTAGCCAGTGAAACTCAATCAACTGGGCATCTTTTGGCCATCCAAATTTACCTTCCTTTGGAGAGGAGAAGGAAGGGGAGGCAGACAGGAAAGGAGGAGTTGAGTTACCCAGCTAGCTGGGTCACCATTCAGTCAGCTGCATCTACTCACAGGAAGACCATGCCATCAGAGAAATGATGACATGACTTGCACTTGACTTTGTTTTTTCCTGTCTTTTCCTTTCCCAAAACCTAAAAAAAAAAACCTTAAACCTTAAAACTCCACTAAGTACTAGGAATATGAATAGGAACTTACTGGGGGGGGGGGGGGCATGCCAGCTGTCTTCAAGTATTTGATCACTGAATTCAAGATGTAGTCCAATAACTAGGAGTTGCTGAGAGACAGATTTCAGGTTCAATACGAGGAAAAGCTTCCTAAGGATAAGAGCAGTTAAGATTCAATGGGCTTGCTCATAAAGTAAGGGGTTCCCTATCAGTTGAGATAATCAAGGAAAGATTAAATGACCACCTCTCAGGGACACTGTAAAGGGAGCTTCTGCTCAAGATGTTTCGCACAATACTTTTAAAGGTAGCAATTACTACAGGATAATTCTGCTGAGTATTTTTACTGCAGAAAGACTTCTAATCTTGCTCATGAATAAAAGAAAGAAACCACAGAGTTGGTTCCTCTGAAGATCATCACCCTAAGTCGTACAAGTCATTTGTAAGGTGCATCACCCAGTCCCAAAAGCTTTGGTGAATGAAAGTGCAGCCAGCAATAATGTGACCAAAATCCAGACTCATTTTGAGAGGAGAGTTATCTTCTGCCTGTCACCATCACCGAGCTGCTGCTCAGACCAGGACTGAGAAAGGCAGGATGAGTCTGGTCCAGCAACCTGAAGTTGAGCTCTTTTTGATTTTCCATGGGAAGAGAAGCTGCCCACTTCATGGCTGGGAGCAGCCCAGCTCTCAGGAAGGGTTAGTGCTCAGCAAAGAGGGGAAGACATTTCAGCACCTGTCACTGGCTTTTTAATTTTTTTTGAACACCAATTATGACAAATCTTAATGAGAATTAGGAGAAAATAGGATTAAGTAATTATGAAGAAAGCAAAAACATAGGGCAGATATTTAGCAAATTGTTTTAAATCTTTTCTCTCGTAGTGACTTATACTTTGGTTCGGCTTCCATGTAAGTTACAGAAGTAGACTCTACAAACAAGAAAGGGTCCAATTAATCCATGCTCTGATGGAATGGTGAAAGGCAAGGGGGCCATCTTTGGAGTCTGAAAAATCTGGATTCTATGTCCTAGCTCAGACATGCTAGAGGTGCGGCCAATTACAAATTCAATGAACCTTTCAGAGAGTCCTGGACAGCTCCGGAAAATAATCATATACAGACCAGTTGCTGACCCACACTAATAAAAAAAAAAATGTCTACACCAGGCAGTGCCCTACATCAATGAAACTACAGATACTGCCCAAAACAAAAACAAATGATGGAGGTGTCCAGCTAATTTTCAAGTGCAGAACTGTCTGTTTCTTAAATATTGAATTATACCTTCAGAAACATGGTAATAGTAGCCAAATCTGGGGACTCCACAATAGATTCAAAAACTGCTGGCAAAGGCAAAATTCTGGAACCTGTTGAGGTACCATGGAGAAAGCACTTTGTGAAACTTGAAAAATATAATTCTGTTATTATCATTAACTCCAATTACATGAAACGAAAGACAGAACAAAATAGATTTAAGTGAAGTAATTCTATTTGAATCTTTTGCAATCTGTGCACAAATTAC
Source organism: Notamacropus eugenii (assembly GCF_028372415.1). NCBI lineage: Eukaryota > Metazoa > Chordata > Mammalia > Diprotodontia > Macropodidae > Notamacropus > Notamacropus eugenii. The sequence goes on from NC_092877.1 coordinate 366,910,105, forward strand.
CATTGATTCTTAGAACTTAGAAAGTGTTCCAAGTTGGATTTAACCACAACTTTGCTACTTAATCAATGAAAAAAATCTGAAAATATCTAAAGTTTAGACATTAAAGGCACTGTGAATAATAATTTAAATGTTGTAATAAATTATAATTTTAAATTATTTTAAAGGTATGGCATGTGATTTTTATTATCAGGAACCATTTTCCCCCTTAGCAGAACACAGGTAGGATTTTATAATGGAATATATTTTCCCCCACTAATTTCACTTAGAAAACTACTTTATGGCAAACTTTGCTGAAATGAATTTCTTTTATTAAGTGACAGCTACCTGAATTTATATATTTAATGTGGACAATGACCTGTTAGACTATTATGTTTTGTTGGCACCTCTTCTTAACTGAATGGCTCATTTAAATATTGAATTACTTACATATCAAATCAGTATTCTGAAGATTAACACAAATGATCAATTGTACTTCTGTTCAATTGTTTTGCTACCAAGGTAACTGCTTTCTTTAGGTATTTTGAAATGAGTTTTTGCTTTGATAAGAGCACCTACAGTTGCAGAATTTGAGAACCTAGAAGAGATCTCAGAATTCTACTAATCCGATAACCTCATTTTACAGATGAAGTAAATGAAGTTTTGACAGGCTACTAATCTGCCCAAAGCCACACTATTAAGTAGCAGACCTGAGTCTGAAACTCAAAATCTCCTGATTTCCAGTCCATTTTAGCAAATTATTTCTTGGTAATCTTAGAAATATTGGCTGCTATTCATTCCAAGTCTAATTGGTCTTTTAGTAAGTGGGGTAAGGAGACAATGGGACTTATGGAGGATATACTCAAACTCTAAACTGGGGATGAACACTGCCAACTGAATATTTAACTGAGAACTATATTCTTTGCATTTATCCTTAATCAGGATGACTACTTACCATAGCTGGGCCTCTTGAATTTTAGGGTCAAAATGATGAATTCAGTTTATTTGTTCATTCAACTTATTCATTCATTCCTCCTTTCCCACTCTTCCCCTAGTTATAGTCATTTAAATCAAGATTAAAGGAAATTTTAAGGATCCAGTAATTACTAGACCCTAGACATTCAACCATACTCCAGATAGATTAGGAGTCTTGGCATGGATGGTGCATGATGAAGAATTCTGGTTGCCTTTAATATAATGGAGAAGCTGCAGGATGCCATTTTAGGCCTAAATCTTGTCACTCCTTTTTAAATGACAATGTCAATTGCTTTTTCTGCTTTTAGTTAAGTACTTAGTATTAACTTGACTATAAAATTAAATGGTCCCTGCTAGTCATTTGGCAGATTCTTGAATTCACAAATGGCTTGACTGGTGTTGCAGGCCAGAATTATGTAAAGGAACTTAATGTTTGTATCTGAGACATAGAAAGAGGGATACATCTTTTCTGACCAGATAATTTTAAAATCATATGACTTGATGGCACAGAATTGCCTGGACGAAAATTCAGATATATAAGGCAGACAGGCCTTTCAGAAATAATCTTAGAAATTTAAGGTTGGAAGAAAAAGAAAGGAGATTTCTATTAATAACCCAGATTTTATTACTGTCTGCTTCTCTGCAGCCCTATCACTCATCACCATGCTTACACATGGCGGGTAGTTAAGAAATGTTTGTTAATTGACTGACCATAGTGTATGTATGTGCATCTTTACACATGGTCATACATACATATAGCTGAGTGGGTAATTACTAGCAGCTAATATACAGAATTATGAAAATGTTTTAAGATTTTGAGGTAGATTAATTGGGATATCTGGCTGTATTTATTCCAGGAAAGTGATCAGAAGATTAAAATCATGTAAAGTGAAAACTTATTCTCTACATCAATCTTTATTACATGCAAAATCTGGCTTTAACAAAATGAGAGGAGCAGAAAATTTTGTTTTACTTATAACACTGTAAAAATGCCACTTTTAACATACCTCATTTTATTTTGATACTTTAATAGACTTGCAATGTCTTTGATGTAGGTACTTGTTCCACTGACAAAGATTTGAACCCCTCAGAGATGACATTCATGAATTGTAGTGACCTAAAACATATGTCAACAAATGGAGGCAACAAACGAATCTTTCAGCTGGGAATCTGTAACTTCATCCTTAACTCAAACTATGAGCACTTTCCGACATCACGATGCTACTGAGCTGCTACAATTGCTTCATACACTGCACTCACTGTAGGGACAAGTCAAAGCAAACACTGTAGTGTCCATACAGAGAATATTTAGTTTACAACATTTAAGTCAAAAGATAGGTATCGACATTTTCTAAAACAACAACGGTTTTCATTTCAGTTGTTTTAAGTTCAAGATCTTTCACTCTATTTCCTTTTATGAGAATATACCCTTCTCTTCGCTATGGTAGACAATGAAATCCATACAATATAAGACAAAAAAGGATGGTACCTTTCACAGCAACAGGGTAAAGTGAATAATAAATAAATGTGAAATATTAAATGAATAATATTCTAATCCAGACATTCCTCAAACCGAGTCAAAAACAAGATTTCATTTTATGTTTAGGAAGTAGCAAGGGATGGGACTAACTAAAATAATTAACTTTTTTATTGAGGGAAAAGGGGATTGATGGCATATGAAAAATTCTGAAATAAATAAAGTATTGTTGGCATGTTTCAGTCACATTTTATGAGCTAAACTTAACTGCTAGCTTGCAAAGAATAGAATGCCACTCTGGGGCACATTTATTAAGCATTTTCTGGATGCCAAGCACCATGCTAAGCACTCTGTAAATATTGTATCTTTGATCCTCACAACAACTCTGAATGACAGGTGCTATTATTATCCTCATTTTCCAGTTAAGGAAAAAAAACAAAAGTTAAGTGACTTGACCAAAGTTATCAGTGTCTTGCCCCAGCTCCCCTCTGGGGCACATGACTACAAATAATTTAGATTGTCACTGGGCAATAATGCTTCCTTATTAGGTAGCTGAGACGCGCTTTTTACATCCTTTCTCTAGCATGTAATATGACTAGATACATGTGCCTTTTATTACTTAATACATAATGATAAACACTGCACATTAAATAATTATAGATATCTGAGTAATAAATATTAAGAGCAAGAGTTATATTTAATTGCTTTGAACTATTCCCTTTTGATATACTTTCTCCTAAGCAAATTCATTCTTCCTTTTATTTAATTAATTATCTTGATTTTGGGTGGTAGGTCTCAATTATCTTTTAGGACCTAAAACACTGTTAAAAGTGTTTAGCTCTGTTCTGATTTCCATAGTTGCTTACACCAAATGGCTATTTTTCTCAGTAATTACTATGATGCTACAAGTCAGATGCAGAATACTGGTAAAATACTGGTAAATAGTTAACAAAAACTGATGTATCGGAGATGTCTGTTTTCATTATTATTCTAGCTTATTGTTCATTTTTACTTTCATTTAAACAAGTTGATGATCTGACTGTTTACGTACTGTTGACTTAGGAATGATAATTATATCAAGAATGAGAGTTTTGAGTCAGATCAGGAAACATTTATTAAGTTTCTATTATAGGCACTGGTGGATACAAATACAAAAACCAGCACCTGCTCTTAAGGAGCTCATGAGTCTAATGGCAGAAACAACATGCAAACAAACAAGATATACACAATTAACAGGAGATAATCTCAGGGTGGCACAAGCATTAAAGCAGATCAGGAAAGGCTGAATATGAAGGAAGTCACAGAATTCAAGAGGTAGAAATGAGGAGGAAGAAAATTCCAGGCATCAGGGGACTGCCAGTGATAATGCCCAGATTCTAAAGATGAACTCTCTTGTTCAAGAAACAACAAGAAGGCTATTGCCACTGGATCAGAGACTGTGGAAAGGAATAAGGTATAACTGGATAGACAGAAAAGGACCAAGTTATAAAGGGCTTTACAAGAAAGAGATTTTCATATCTGAAACCAGAGATAATGGGAGTAATTGGTATTTACTGAATGGGGGGTGGCATGGTCAGATATGTATTTAAGAAAGATTAATATGGCAACTGAATGGAGGATGGATTAGAGTGGAAGGAGATTTGAGGCCAGCAGACTCACCAGGAGGTCATTGAATGAGATGATGAGGGTCTACACCAGAGTGGTAGTTGTGGCAGTGAAGAGAAAGAGGTATATACCAAAGATGTTAGGAAGGTAAACTCAAGAGGATGTAGCAAGTGATTGGATCGGAGAAATGAATCAAGGATAATACCAACACAGAAAGTATGAGTGCCTGCAGGGAGGATGGTGATACTCTCAACACTAATGCAGAGAAGGGAAAGGAGAAAGGGGGAAGCACCATGTATTTGCTAAGTGTCTGGTATATAATAAGGAAGTCAGGAAGAGGGGAGATTTGTGAAGAAAGGAAATGAGTTGTTCTGTCTTATAATTTCTTTCACTTTCACTTTTTGTGATGTTATTCAGGGTTAACTAAGCCTTTTCATTCTTTTCTCAGAGAAAGAATATACAAAGTGAAGACAAATGGTTTCTATGTACCTGACCAGCCTTTGGTTTTTCTTGCTCCTCATTCCTGAACAGAACCTTTCATTGTATTTCAGTTGTGTTCTCATATGTCTACTTTTGCAATGGATTAACTGAGCATCAAAGAATATTTTCATTTAATTTCAAGCATCTCATCTAGTTCTTCACAGACTTTCTCTGCTTTTCTATCCTCTGAAACATAGGGTGGTACAGTAATCTTAATACCTTTCATGATGGTCTTTTTGCAAATAGGCATCATGAATATGGTACCACTGGATGAAAAAAATTTTCCATGGAATGACATTTGCTTTGTATAGATGATAAAAACAAGGCAACTGAACAAGGATATTACAGTTAAGAGTAGCAATGGTGAAGTCAACATTTATAGACGGTTTACAAAATGCTAAATGTTTACCATCATTTGCCTACATTTCTGCCACTCTGCAATGGTCACTACAGAATATCTAAAGGGCCACACAGGATTGAGGTCCACTTTTATTTATTTATTTTTCCTTAAGGTGTTGCCATGGTTAAAGAATTCATCACCAAGAGGCCAGCCTACTGATGATAAGCCCCTTGTACTTAGCTAGATTGGCCTTGGAAAGCAGACATAGTCTGTTACTATGACTGCCCAGACATCCATCTTAAGAAACAGATGTTTTATAACATGGCTACTATGGATATACGTTTTGCATGATTTCATATTTTTAACTGATATCCTACTGCTTGCCTTCTCAATGGGTGAGAAAGGGGCTAGAGGTTGAGAAAATTTGAAACAAAAAATTTTTTAAAAAGAATGCTAAGAAATACATTGAAAAAAAATAAATCAATGCTATGCAAAAAAAGAAATTGATGCTTTGTGTAGTTTTTTTTACTTTATTTCTTGATCTACAAATTACTACTTGGGAGTCGGAAGGGCTTACTCATTTTAAAAGACAATGTTAACGTAGCCTAATATGAAATTAACCTTAACCTAACTTACTCTCAAAAAAGGTCTTCTATAAAGTACAGAGAGCAATATCTTAATATTTATCCACTCAGCAGCTCATAACCATCTCTAAATCTGAGACACAAATACATATCATCAGAGATGAAAACCTTCAGTGACTGCTAAAATGAGAATGAAAAAAAATTACAATTTAGTAGTTTGGCTTGCAACTTGCATTAATCAAAAATCATAGTAAATCCACATGCTCTTTTAGACAGCACATTAGTCAAACAGTTTTGTATGATAACGACATTGAATAATGGGTCCTGAGTTAGAAGGGTCAATCATAAAATCATCAAATGCTTCATTTAATTTCTTAATTTGGACAAACACAATTTGTTTATAGGAAAGATATCAGGTGTTCCTGAATGAATAATGGCTATGAAATCAAACTCCATTAATCAGCTCATGACTACAAATGACTCAGAGATTGTTTATTCTAATTTCATTCATTTGGGTCAACAAAGAAAACATGAGCAAATGAAACCATTTGGAAAAATGGCAAGGCTACTTCTCCCTCCTTAATAAGGTGATGATAAATACTCTTCTGATAACTATAAAACAAGGGTTTTATCACTTAGGTTAAAAACATTTTCTTTTTTTAATGGAGTAGTTAATGTGGGTGATTTATAATTTTATCATCTAAGTAAATAAAAAAATCCAAACCACTCCAGTATATCCTTCTAATAATCTCAGAATTAAAGTAAAGGATGACATACCAAAGTTATAAGTATTTTACATTCTAAATGATATCATCCAACCATAAAACTGTGCAAACTGTTAATTAAATACAGAAAATTTAATGGTAAGAAAGCCCACTGTTTTTTGTTTTTATTTTGAAGGCCCTGTAGCTCATCATGTGATGGACAAATAATCTAATTAGTGTTATAAATTTGGCTGTGTTAAAAGAATACTGCTATATTTCCCTATAGGCCCCCAGCATTTATTCTCCTTCCTTCGATCATTTTGTTGTACTCAGTCTCAGGAGCACCCTGGTATCTTGCCTGAGGCCTCTGGGGCTTGTGGGCTCACTCTGCTCACACCTTAAGTGTAAGTGGCAGATGTCTAGCTCTTGGTCAGTTTTTCTCCTAACATCGAAGTGAAGCCTAAAGGCTCCACTGATTCAACCCCAGCCTCTCTATAGTATGCCAGCAAGCTAGTGTCTACAACTCCCCCTGGCTATCTTTGGATTTTAGACTAGTTTAGTTAACTTCTTGTTTCTCTAGGCAGCCAGGTGTTACAGCAGTTACAGTGCCAGACCTGGGGGAAGGAAGATGAGTTCAAATCTGGTCTTAGACCCCGACTGTGACCCTGGTCAAGCTAATGTCACTTAATCTTTATTTGCTTCAGTTTTTTCATTTGTTAAATGGGGATAACAGTAGGACCTACCTCTCAGGACTGTTACAAGGATAAAATGAGATGATTTTTTGTAAAGTACTTTGCAAACCTTAAAGCACTGTATAAATGCTAGCTATTAGGAAGGAAGGAAAAAAACCTATTAAGTACCTATTATGAGCCAGGCACTGTGCTCAGTGCTTTATAAATAAGATCTCACTGGATCTTCCTAACAATCCAATCCAATCCAAGCCAATCAAGACTTATTAAGCACCCAGTATGTGTCAGGCACTGTGCTAAGCTACAACAACCCTGGTAGTACTATTATTTTCCATATTTTATAGATGAGGAAACTGAGGTAGAGTTTACATGAATTGCCCAAGGTGACATAGTTAGTAAATGTTTGAAGCTGATTCTGAACTTGGGTCTTCCTGACTCTTAGGCCAAGGGCTCTGTCCACTGTACAACCTAGTTACCTCTAATAACTATTATGACTATTTATTACCTTAAATTTACCTGAATTCATCATCTAGTAATTTATTAGAAAAAGTTTATGTCTGTCCTGGTTCTGACCCTCACGGCATCCCTGAACAGATTTCTCCTTTTTGGCTACTGTGGTTCCTGGCCTCAACTTGATCTTTCATGTTGTCATCTTCCGTTCTTTGTCCCAAGTTCTGTTTCTGGTTCACAGCAAAAATCTCTAAAAACTAAGCTGCTCCATATATTTAATTCTTTAATACAAAATAATTTCGTATGTTTCTAAACTAAAAGTCTAAAGTAACCATAACAAATACATGAAGAAATCTATTCTGAAGACAGTAGATAAGACTAAAATCACAACCTCTTTACAAAGTTAATAATACCTAATTTACACAGTAACTTTGGGGAAAAGGATATGCCATATAAATAAACTTTCCAGAGAATAACCACTCAAGTTGAGCACTTTCAGAAAACCAACTAACTAATGGTTTTGATGGAGATCTTTCAGAAATGTAGGATACATTTTCCTAGCTCTAAATCAGAGTATATTGAAGAGGGTTCAAGCTGTTCTCCATTACTATGAGTCATCCTAAAGAATACTAATTATTATTGTTATTGGATCCAGTGATGACACCAGGAGAGAGATCCACAAGCTTGCATAGTCTTAACTTTCCAGCCATATTTCTGTAATGGCAAGCAAAGTAGAAACTAAGTGCCTCTGACTGAATCTTGCCTTTATCAACCAAGAGTCTTTACTAGGAGTGAAGTACTGTAGAGAGATTGTTAACCAATTGGATACATGTGAACTCTGGCCAATCAGATGCTGAGTAGAACTATATATAAGGAGAGCCAGAACTGAGAGAAGCAGACTTGAAGCGACTCACTCTTTAGAAGGAGGTTATTTGGCCAGCAGAGACTCTGGGTAGCCATTAAGGAGTCCTGTAGCTTTGAAAACCCTGATATTGGTGTTTCCCTCTCTGGTAACTTGATCCATGATGTATGTATTGTTGGAAGCCTGTTTGTTGATCTCTTATTTCTCTGCTTGTATTTTTCTCTATTAGTGAATGACATATATGCTTGATTAAGGGAGATTGTTAAGCCCTCCAAAGTTGCTTTCCTTTTAGAAAAGCAGATCTAAGAACCTGTGTGGCAGGCCCTCCTGCATATACCTGGGTGCTTACTGTTACAATCTCATATTGTTAGCGAACCACACAAACCCTGTGTTTTCCTGCCTCTATTCCCTTGTCACGTTGTTCCGTATGCTACTCTCTGCCACCCAGATTGCTATTTATTCTTAAAACGCAACTTGATTGCTACCTTATACACAAAGCTCTTCCCTCTCAGTACTGACCTTTCTCTACCAGGTAAAACACAGCACCTCTCTCATACAACTACCAAGCCTTACTGTGTATTCAAGTTGTCTAGGTCTGTGTCTAATCTGACCCTGTGAAATGAAGCAAGGGAAGGTATTTTATCTACACGACTGTGATCAAATTAGGATCTTTTGCTGTTTTTGTTTTACTAAAAGTGCCTCTGATTGAATAATGTGATTAAAGATCTTTCCCACCCACTGATGGGTCTGCTCATTTTGGGAAACTTGCTTATTAGGGGAGTTGTTTTATAGGAGGGTCCCAAGTATCTTTTGCTTTTTCTATTAAGGTGCTGGGTCAAAGGGTTGTGATGCTCTCTGGCTCTAAAAAGCTTAGTTTTTGTAATAAGGTTTGAGTGCCAGATGAGGACTCTGTGAAACCACTTTAAGGAGTCCCCTCCTCCCTCTCCCCCTGCCCCCCGCTTTGAGAACCCAGATGCCATGCCTCCCTCTCTGATACCTATGATCAAATAGTAGGGATCCAACTGTCTGTTGAATACAGGCAGAGGAAGCCATATCTGTTGATCTTTAATTTCTCTATATTTTCTTTGAAGTTCGGGGTGCTTACTCCCTTGAAACAGGTGAATGATAGATGTACATGGTTAAAGGATTGATGCATGTGCTTGATTAAAGTGATTGTTAACCCCTCAAAAGTTGCCTTTCCTTTCATGAATGCACATCTAAGAAACTGTGAGAGTAGGCTCCCCTGTATACGCTGGCATGTTTACTGATACAATGCTGCATCTTCCTCCATCCCTCAGCACCCAATACTAGCTTCAACATGAATCAGTCAATAAACATTTATTAAGCACTTACTTTGTGCCAGGCACAGTGGGAAGCATGAGAGATACAAAAAGAGGCCAAAGGCAATCTCTGCCCTCAAGAAATTCAAAACCCAATATTATACATGTTAAAAAGGGAAAACTTTTACTAAAACAAATATGTATTTTATGGGTATATACACACACATTATAAATGTATATGTATATGAAAGACTTTTGCATTATGATTCATGGGAAAAGAGAGGAAACCCAGCATTGGTTTACAGTATGCAAATGGATTATTTTGCACCCTAATTTCTATACTGAATTTATTTATGCATTTTCCCTGAAGATGGGTAGCTTATTTTTAAAAATATTTATTCCATTTACATGTAAAAACATTTAACATTCTTTTTTTCAATGCTGAGTTTCAAATTCTTTCCCTTTCTCTCTTCCCTCCTCCATCAATAAAAAGGCAATTTGATATACGTTATAAATGTGTAGTCATGCAAAACATATTTCCATATTAGTGATGTTGTGAAAGAAAATACAGAACAAAAAAAAGGCAAGAAAAATAACATGAAAAAGTATGCTTCCATCTGTATTCTGACTTCATTAGTTTTAGAATTTTTAAAAATAAGTTCTTCAGAATTGTCTTAGAGCTTTGTATTGCTGAGAATATCTAAATCATTCACAGTTCATCATCATACAATGTTGCTAAAATGTCTACAGTGTTTGCCTGGTTCTGTTCACTTCACTTTGCGTCAGTTCATGTAGGTCTTTCCAGGTTTTCTGAAACCATCCTGCTCCTCACTTCTTATAGCAAAATAGTATTTCATCACAATCATATATCATAATTTGTTCAGCCATTCCCAATGGAAGGGTGTCCCCTTAATTTCTCATTCTTTGTGACCCCCCAAAACAGCTGCTATAAATATCTTTGTATATATGTCTTTTTTCCTTTTAAAAGTTCCCTTTATTCCTATGTTCTCCAGTGTTTTCAAAAGGAATGGGTGTTGTATTTTGTCAAAAGCTTTTTCTGCATCTATTGAGATAGTCATGTGGTTTCTGTTAGTTTTGTTGTTGATATGATCAATAATGCTAATAGTTTTTCCTAATATTGAACCAGCCCTGCATTCCTGGTATAAATCCTACCTGATTATAATGTATTATTCTCATGATTAGTTGCTGTATTCTTTTTGCTAAAATCTTATTTAAAATTTTTAAATCTATATTCATTAAAGAAATTGGTCTATAATTTTCTTTCTCTGTTTTGGCTCTTCCTGGTTTAGGTATCAAAACCACATGAGTATCATAAAAAGAATTTGGTAGGACTCCTTCTTCACTAATTTTCCCAAATAGTCTATATAGTATTGGAATTAACTGTTCTTTAAATGTCTGATAGAATTCACTTGTAAATCCATCTGGCCTGGAGATTTTTTCCTAGGGAGTTCATTGAAGGCTTGTTCAATTTCTTTTTCTGAGACGAGTTATTTAAGTATTCAACTTCCTCTTCTGTTAGTCCAGGTAATTTGTATCTTTTAAAATAATCATCCATCTCATTTAGATTGTCAAATTTATGGGCATAAAGTTGGGCAAAATAATTTCTAGTTACTGTTTTAATTTCTTCCTCACTGGAGGTGAGTTCACCCTTTTCATTTTTGATATTAGTAATTTGGTTTTCATCTTTTTTTAAATCAAATTGACTAAAGGTTTATCAATTTTATTGTTTTTTTTTCATAAAACCAACTCCTAGTTTTATTTATTAGTTCAATAGTTTTCTTAATTTCAATTTTATTAATCCCTCCTTTGGTTTTCAGTATTTCTAATTTGGTATTTACTTGGGGATTTTCAATTTGTTCTTTTTTCAAGCTTTTTCAGCTGCATGCCCAATTTATTGATCTCCTCTTTGTCTATTTTATTCATGGAGGTACTCAAAGATAGAAAATTTCCCCTAAGAACTGCTTTTGCAGCATCCCATAAAATTTGGTGGGTTGTCTCATTATCGTCATTCTCTTGAATGAAGTTGTTGATTGTTTCTACAATTTGTTGTTTACCCTACTCCTTCTTTAGGATTATATTGTTTAATTTCCAATTAGTTTTTGGCTTATGTTTCCATGGCCTCTGATTACATATTATTTTTATTGCATTATGATCTGAGAAGGATGCACTGACTATCTCTACCTTTCTGCACTGGATTGTGAAGTTTTTATGCCTTACTACATAGTCAGTTTTTGTATATGTGCCATGTATTGTTCTGTAAAAAGTGTATTCTTTTCTATCCCCATTCATTTTCCTCCAGAGATCCATCATATCTACTTTATCCAGAGTTTTATTCACATCCTTAACTTCTTTCTTGTTTATTTTGAGGTTAGATTTATCAAGTTCTGAGAGAGGGAGGTGAAGGTCACCCACTAGTATAGTTTTGCTGTCTATTTCTTCCTTCAACTCCCTAACTTCTTTAAAAATTTGGATGCTATACCACTTGGTGCAGTAACGATAGTAACGATATTGCTTCATTGTCTATGGTGCCTTTTAGCAGGATATAGTTTCCTTCCTTATCTCTTTTGATTAGATCTATTTCTGCTTTTGCTTTGTCTGAGATTAGAATTGCTACTCCTGCTTTCTTTACATAAGCTGAAGCATAATATATCTATTTTTGCTTTTGCTTTGTCTGAGAACATGATTGCTACCCCTGCATTTTTTTATTTCAGTTGAAGCATAATAGATTCTGCTCTAGCCCCTTACCTTTTCTCTCTATGTGTCTCTCTACTTCAAGTGTGTTTATTGTAAACAACATATTGTAAAATTCCAATTTTTAAAACATTGCGTTTTTGCTTCCATTTTATGGGTGAGTTCATCCTATCCCCATTTACACTTATGATTACTGTGTATTTCCCTCTATATTGCTTTTTTTCCTGTTTATCCTTCTCCCCCCTACCCACTTCACCATGTCTCCTTCATAAGTGTTTTGCTCCTGACCACCACCTCCCCAATCTGTCTTTCCTTCCATTAGCCTTCCCTTTCTCTTATTCCCCTCCCCTTGTACTAGTAGAATAAAATAGATTTCAATACTCAAATGAGTATGTATGTTATTCCCTCTTTGAGACAATTCTGATGAAAGTAGGGTTCAAACGCTGTCTGCCCCCTCTGTTTTCCCCTTGACTTGAAATATTTTTATGTCAGATAATTTACCCCATTCTACCTCTCCCTTCCTTCTTCTCCCAGTGCATCCCTTTTTCTCATTCCTTATTTTATTATTCTTTTTTGGATACCATCACAGTTAACACAACCATGACCTTTGTCCATGTTCATTCTAACTGCCCTAATTGTGAAAAAGTTATTAGGAGTTACAAATTTCATCTTCATATGTAGGAAAGCAAACCTCTGAATGTGACTCTCTTACGATTTCTCTTTCTTGTTTACCTTTTTTGTGCTGCTGTTGAGTCACATTTAAAAGTTAAATTTTCTATTCAGCTCTGGTCTTTTCATCAGAAATTCCTGAAGGTCTTCAATTTCATGAAATGTCCATTTTCCCTCTGAAGTATTATACTCAATTTAGCTGAGTAGATGACTCTTGGTTGCAATCCTATCTCCTTTGCCTTCTGGAATATTGTATCACAGACCTTCCAATACTTTAATGTAGAAGCCGCTAAATCTTGGATTACCCTTACTGTGACTCCATGGTATCTGAATGGTTTCTTTCTGGATGTCTGCAATATTTTCTCCTTGACCTGGAAACTCTGGAATTTGACTATAATATTCCCGGAAGTTTTCATTTACAGATTTCTTTCAGGAGGTGATCAGTGGATTCTTTTAATGTCTATTTTGCTCTCTGATTCAGTCTGGTAGTATAATATTTGAAAGTGGATCCTGCAAAAGTATAATGACCAAACTTGACTCTGAAGAAGAGATATAAGGAGGCACCTTCTCCAGCTTCTTTGTAGAATTGGGAGACTATAGGTAAAGGACACTGAATATAATGTCAGACTTTTTGATGTGTTGGTTAGATTTTTTTGATCCCATTTCCCCCTCTGTACTATTCTTTGTTACAAATGATTATTTTCTGAGGAACAGGAGGGGGAGAGAGATTCTTTGGGAAATGAAGGTAATGTAAAAAAAAAAAGATATCAATAAAAATTGTTTTTTGTTTTTTTTTAAAAAGAAAGATGGTCAAGATTTCCGTAGATGAACCTAGGAGCGTGAGGTAGCAATCCAGACTGATGGAAGAATATGAGCAAAAGTGCTCACTACCTCATGCCATCAATGCCATCATGGCATTTTTAGAGAGGTATAAGTAGTGAAGTTTGGCTGGGATATGAGACATGTATACGTAGGTACTTAGTGGCAATTAAGGCAATAAAGATAAGGTAGACCATATCACAAATGACTTTGAATGTCAGGCTAAGGTGAATGAGCTAAGTTGTTGGGCTTGGAGTCAGTAAGATATTAGTTTGAATCCTATCTTGGGCACTTAACAGCTGTGTGACTCTGATCAGTTCACTAACTTGTCAGCCTCAGTTTCCTCTTGGAGTTCCTATGTCACAAGATTGTTGTGAGGATCAAAATGAAACAATGTATATAAAGCACTGTGAAAACCCTACAGCATTCTATAAATGTTAGCTAAATAATGGCATTGTATGATGGTCAATCAACAAGTAATTTATTAAGCACCTACTATGTGCCAGTTACTGCACTAAGTGCTGAGGATACAAATAAAGGCAAAGGAGAGTGGCTGCCCATGGAACTCACTGTATATTAAAAAATGCTTTTTTAAGCTTTCTAATACATACACCTGCATCTTTATTCACCCTTGCTGATGAATACTTCTGGAACTGAATGATAATAATATGCAAAAATCTATGAGGAAGAAACATCTGTACCTCAAATCAGAGGACCTGAAGTAATGCAGAAACTAAGTGTCTCAGAAAAGTCAGCTTGCTGCCTTAACAATGAGAATTCAACCTGCTTCTATATAATGTCCAAGTAGTGTAGTTATCCTTCAGCGGACAACCAGGAAGGGCTTTTTTCTATGTTAGAAAGAATTCTATCTCAACAATATACTAGTGAAGTGAACAGCAGAGTTCACAGTGTTTTAAAACCAAATTCACCTGAGTTACTAAAAGGACAACTGTAATTACTGCCTTGGTGCCTTCTCTTCAAAGTTTAAAGTGCTCTTTCATCTCTATAACATTCCTCAGAGGCATACAATAAATATAAATATATATATTTACCTATACATAAATACATACGTAATGGTGGTTGTTATTCTATCAGACTGTGTGAATACCAAAATTGTAATTTATTTCATTTTGTATCAGCTTGCACTCATTGTAATGGACTCTACTAAGCTCCTGAGAAACTTCCTCCTAAGGAAACTCCTCATCATCTAGCGAGACTGAATTGGCTTTGGTCCTCCTGCCTCATCACTACTTCTGCTACTCTGACTGGAAAGTTGGAGGGCTGAGCAAAGAATTCTCAAGGATTCAGTTGAAAGAGGGCTCCTAGGCCAGGAACTAGCTGCACTCCTTGGACTGCACTCTATCAAGCCCCCATGCCGAATATCTTCTCTCCCAATTTTTGACCTTCCTTTTGTGTGGTACTTTTCCTCATTAGGCTGTAAGCCCCCTGAGGTCAAGGAGTGGCTTTCTCCTTGACCTCAGGGGGCTTACAGCCTAATTTTTCATATTTGTATCCCCAGCACTTCGCAGGGTGCTAGGACATAACAGGCACTTAAGACATTGATTCATTGTCTGACTAATTTCGCAGAGGGAAGAAAACAAGAGCAGCACTGAAAAATTGCATATTGACATGTAGACAAGACAATATGTCAAAATCGGAATTGATTTTTTCCTCCATGGAAAATATAAAATGAAGATATTAAGAAAAGTCAGTGTATACCATTTTCTTTTAAAATTATTGTTTAAAAGAAAGCTTAATAATGGTCATAAGAGTTAAAAGAGAGCAATGGAGTCTGAAATCTAGCAATGGCAGGTTCCAGAAAAAATGTAAAAACAACTAGCATTTGTGTAGTGAAAGCACCAATGTTGGCACTCATGCCTAGTAGAGGAAGGAGGAATGTTATCATGTTAGAAGGGCTGAGCACTTTTCAATGAGATTGTCCAAATTTGTATCTTATAGCTACATTTTAATGGAATCTCATTTTTCTTCTCTTATAATGATAGAAAACTAAAGATGGGCTTGAGTTTCAAAAAATTGTTCCCTTAAGTGTTTCAGTGGAGAAAACTAACCAAGCAAAGAAGAAATCAACCAACCCTGGGGAGTATGTTTATATATCCTACACAAGAATTAATCTTTTCTTTCTTTGTTAGTTCTTTAGCAATAGATACTGGGAGATAAAAATAGATACTGGGAACAAAACATTAACAATTTTACATGCTTTTTTAGCTACAGACACTTTGTCAACTGACTGAATACTAAAAGTCCCTTTTCAGGGCATAGTTTTAATCACTTCCAATCATATCTCTTCACTTTGATATCTTGCAAATCTGGATAAGCATCTATAGATTTTTTCTCAGAAGACTTGATTTTGGCAGAGTAGTTGTTAGAAGCTTGATTTTTGGTAAACCATTAACCACTGAAGAATGCAGTGACCATGAAACATCTTAAATTATAAATAAAAAGACATACCTAAATTTATTTTTTTTCCTGAGAAAAGTAGCACATCTTCCCTCAAAGCCTGTTAAGTTCATAACTCTAAAGTACATAAAATGATTAAATGTTTGTCAAAGTTTACTAAATGTGAAGACAGAAAACTGAAGGTAACTGAAAATTTGACCTGACTAGACGATCACTCCTCTGCACGTAATTAGTGCACATATTTGCATCAAAATCACTTACACCGTATGTTGCACCATTACAGAAATCCCATTAGTTAATGTAAGCAGGAGCTTCTATAATTTGTTACTAGGTGGGAAAACAAAGTGCTGTGAAACCCACGGTGACAAAGAATCAAGAGCTGGAAAGCCACTGGGATGAATTCTAAAAACAAATGTCAATAGGCACAATGACCATAAAACCTACCTGATGGGTGTTTTTAAGCCATCGCAATTATCTGCCCTATATAAGATATTCCAAGATATTTTATCTATTTGTAGATAATAAGTAGTAACAATTACGTGGTATCCTACGGTTTGCAAATCACTTTCATATATTATCTCATTTGATCTCACAGCAAACCAGTGAGAGAGATACTATTGTTATCTTCATGTTACTTATGAGGAAACAGATTTAAAGAGGTAAATAACTTGCCGAGGTTAAAAAAAAAACAGTATTTGAGGCAAGTTTCAAACTAAATATAAAAAAAAAAAAATCCCAAACAGGATAAGGATCCACATTGCAGACAGGAAATTGAGAAGATCCAGTTTTATATTTCCCTCTGACAGTGAGTCATCACACAAATGCTTCAGGTAACTCTCTAAGATATTAATTTGCAGAGTGGGTGTGGATCTGCGTAGGTAAATGAAATTGCATACCAGGAACTCCCTATTCTGGTTGAAAAAAAGTTTACTGGTAATTATACTTAATAAACTTAAATACTGATACCATACACTTGTTTTATAAGGAAAGTTATCATTAAATGTTTGAGGGACAAAAAAATGGCTGTGGTTCAAGGATCCAGGGCAAAAATAATTAAAGCAGTGACCACTTGTTATGCAAATTCTAGAGGATTCCTAGAGGATTTCAAGAGGCAGAGATAAGGAGGAAGAACACTCCTGGCATGGGGGATGGCCAGAGAAAATGCCCAGAGCCAAGAGACAAAGTGTCATGTTCAGGGGACAGCCAGAAGGTCAGGGTCACTGGACTGAGGTGTAGGAATTGGGGAATAAAGAGTAAGAAGACTGGAAAGGTAGGAGGCAAGTAAGTAACAAAGGGTTTTGAATGCCAAAGCAGTTTGTATTGGATCCTAGGAGCGATATGGAACCACTGGAATTTATTGAGTCAGGGGTGATAAGCCTGAACTTGAGCTTAGGGAAAATCACTTTGGTGGCTGGGTGGAGGATGGACCTGAGGTGGCACCAGCAAGCATCTGCAGTAGTCCAGATGATAGGTGGTGATGGCTTGCACCAAGGACCAGTGAACAAAACTTGCAAGCCAATATTTTGCTTCAACTGAACACTTAATGAAACAATAAAATCAGTGTTACTTGGTGAAAGTGCATCTTAGGTGCTAAGCACATCGACCTTGCTAGACAAACATGAAAACCCAGAAATATTGATAGGGACAGACAGATATAAGATTACCTAATTGATGAAGAACATCCATAGCTTTTGTCTCATTATATTTGGCTGTCAACATATTTATGAAAACTTTCTGGCATGCCCACATTTAACAACTAAACAACAGGACTTCTTTACATTAAAAATTTGATATAAATCCCAAGAGCTGAATAATTGATTCAGTTTCTAAAATTTACTCTCTGAAACTAAGAAATGAGAAAAATTTCAACCACAGACAAAAAGCTTAAACCAGTAAAAAGAAAACACTTGAACAGAAGTTACTTGTGTCATAAACAGGCATAGGATGAATTGAAAACAAACAATACAAAAAAGATTTTTAATCTACTTCAAGCATAAGGCCCTGTAGAAACCATATAAAGAGTTGTATTCACAACTAACTTGATCATGTTTACTACTTTATATACTAAGCTTGTTGTGTTGTGCCATAGTGTGTAAAAGTTTTAGGTTGGAATCAAGACGACCTGAGTTCAAACCTAGCCTCAGACATTTCTGTGTGACTCTAGGCAAATCACTTAACCTCTGTCTGCCTCTGTTTCCTCATCTGTAAAATGAAGATAATAATTTCACCTACTTCTCAGGGGTGTTGTAGGATTTGGATTAATAATAATAATAATTACAAAGTATTTAGCACAGTGCCTGGCACATGGTAGGTGTATATAAATTCTAGCAATTCTTCTTCTTTATCATTTTACCCATGGCTTTATCTTTTACAAACATATGTAGTAGGACTTCACCAGTAAAATTAAAAAAAAATGCTTTTGCAAACATTAGAAAGTGTTAAGGATTTCTTCTTACATATTTTAAGGGAGTGATATAAGCAAAACCTACATGACCCAAAAATGAAAAGACTCATATCCAGTTAGTTCTAACTCGGCCTCATGGGCAAGTAACATAACTGTGTGGTCTACAGTTTCCTAATCTGTAAAATGGGGACAATATTGGCACTACCTACTGTGTACATGGTTTGTGACAATTATTGTTACTATTCAGCTACCTAATCATCACTGAACTTGAAATGTAGCTGGATAACAGTAAGAGCTTGACCCAATGCCTTGTCTGAGTTCAATAACACCTAACAGAGAGGGAAAGAATCCATAGGTACACACACATATTATCAAGAAATAGTACTTTGTAAAAGATGAATGGAAGAGATTCAGAGGAACTTGGGAAGATATGCAAACCGATGCAAAGTGAAGAGAGAACCAGGAAAGCAATGTGACCATAGTAATGAAAAGAAAAAGAACCGTATGAGACAAGAATCATGATCAATCCCATGAGTCACGATGAGACAATGGATGAGTTTATCCCTGGGTGACTGTGTTCCACTTTACTGTGTTTCTCCATTATGGGGGAGAGGGAGTGATACTGAGGGGTGGGGAAGACAACCAGGAGAATATAGCTGAAGAGATTACTAGAGGAGTTGTCTTAGGAATGCAAAAGGAAGAGAAAGAAGACTCAATGAAACATTAAAAATATACAGAGGAAAATCAAAGGAAATTCTGAAGGGACACAAACAAGCAGGGCAAGTAATGGTGCTATCATGTTTAATATACATACTTAAACCCTAACAAGTATATAGTGGAGAGTGCTGACTTCAAATACAACTCTATTTTTCAGTTATTCTTATGCAAAAATGTTCTTGTTTAAGTTCATAACAAAAACAGTTTTTAATTAAAAAAAAAATAAAGGCAGGACTAGGAAAAAAAATTACCAAGAAATTTTCCCTTTTAACCAATGTGTACAAACACTGCTTAACTCTATATACATGACCAAGGCAACTTACAGGCAAAAAATTAAAAACATTTTAACGACCCTGCTTTATGTTATGTCTACTAAGATTCTTGGATAACTTTGCTTTGAATCACTGGCTACATGTCACCACGCCAGCATTCAGGAGATCTCCATCTTGCTCCAGTGTCCTCTGAGGCTCCCGAGCTCTGAAGAAGGAAGGAGCAAAGCCAGAGAAGCAGAGCTCAGGCTCAGTCCCCATGTCCCCTCTTTCCCTTCTACTGTTTGTTTTTTGTCTCTGTTCTCCCCATCCCCCATCACACTATATTTACCAGGGGAAATGGCTACCCCTATGTACCACCACCACATCTGAAAGGCTTTGATTCTTTTTGTTTCCCTTTTTTAATTTTTATTTATTTTCAGTGCTCCACAATCACTTCCACATAATCTAGATTTTTTTCCCCTCCTTTCCTCCTCCCTCCCTCCTCCCTCCTCGAGACAGCGTACAATTCTATATAGGTTCTACACATACATTTCTATTAAACACATTTTCACCATAGTCATGTTGCATAGAAGGATTAAAATGAATGGGAGAATTCATATAACAAACCAAAACGTAATACAAAAGAAAATGAGCTGCTACATTCTGTGATTGAATTCCATAGTTCTTTTTCTGGATGTGGAAGGCATTTTGCCTTAAAAGACCACTGGGAATTTTTTAGGTCCTTGCATTGCAATGAAGTTCTAAGTCTACCAGAAACAATCCTCACACACTGTGGTTGTTACTGTGTACAGAGTTCTCCTGGTTCTGCTCCTTTCACTCAGCATCAGTTCATGTAAGTCCTTCCAGGCCTCTCTGAAGTCTTCCTGGTCATCATTTCTTATAGAATAGTATTCCGTTACATTCATAGACTACAATTTATTCAGTCATTGCTCAATTCATGGGCATCCTCTTGGCTTCCAGTTGCCACCACAAAGAGTGCTGCTATAAATATTTTTGTACATATGGGACCCTTTCCCATTATGATGATCTCTTGGGGATACAGTCCTAGAAGATGTATTGCTGGGTCAAAGGGTATGCACATTTTTGTAGCCTTTGGGCATAGTTCCAAATTGCTCTCTAGAATGGTTGGATCAGCTCACAGCTCCACCAACAATGAATTGAGTTCCAACTCTCCCATATCTTCTCCAGCATTTATCATCATCCTGTTCTGTCATGTCAGCTAATCTGAGAGGTGTGATGTGGTATCTCAGAGTTGTTTTGATTTGCATGTATCTAATCAATAGTGATTTAGAGCATCTTTTCATGTTACTATAGACATCTTTAGTTTCTTCCTCTGAAAACTGTCTGTTCATATCCTTTGACCATTTATCAATTGCAGAATGACTTATATTCCTGTACATTTGACTCAGTTCTCTATATATTTTATAAATGAGGCCTTTATCACAGACACTAGATGCAAAAATTCTTTCCCAGTTTCCTGCTTCCCTCCTAATCTTAGTTGCATTGGTTTTGGTTGTACAAAAACTTTTCAGTTTAATGTAATCAAAATTATCCATTTTGCACTTCATAATGCTTTCTATCTTTTCTTTAGTCAAAAATTCTTCCCTTCTCCATAAATCTGATAAATATACCATTCCTTGGCTCCACCAATTTGTTTATAGTATCACTCTTTATACCTAGATCACGTACCCATTTGGACTTTATTCTTGTGTACCATGTCAGGCATTGGTCTACGCCTAGTTTCTGCCACACTTTTATCGAGTTTTCCCAGAAATTTTTGTCGAACAGTGAGTTCTTATCCCAGAAGCTGGGGTCCTTGGGTTTATCAAACAGTAGATTGCTATATTCATTGCCTACTGTATCTTGAGTACCTTAGCATATTCCACTTGTCTACCCTTCTGTTTCTTAGCCAGTACCAAGTAGTTTTGATAATTGCTGCTTTATAATACAATTTGAGATCTGGTAGAGCTAGGCCACCTTCCCTAGCATTTCTTTTCATTAGTTCCCTTGCTATTCTGGACTTTTTGTTTTTCCAGATGAATTTTGATATTATTTTTCCCAGCTCTAGAAAATAATTATCTGATAGTTTGATTGGTATGGCACTAAATAAGTAAATTAATTTAGGTAGAATTGTCATTTTTATTATATTGTGGCTTGGCCTAACCATGAGCAACTGATGTTTTTTCACTTACTTAGATCTGACTTCATTTGTGCAAAAAGTGTCTTGTAATCGTGTTCATATGGTCTCTGGATTTGTTTTGGCAGGTAGATTCCCAAATTTTGTAGTGTCTACCCTAGCTTTAAATGGGATTTCTCTTTCTATCTCTTGCTGTTGGGCTTTGTTAGTAATACACAGGAATGCAGAAGATTTGTGTGGGTTTATTTTGTAATCTGCAACTTTGCCAAAGTTGTCTATTATTTCAAGTAGTTTTTTTACTTGAATCTCTGGGATTCTCTAAGTATATCATCATATCATCTGCAAAGAGTGTTAACTTAGTTTCTTCTTCGCCTATTCTAATTCCTTCAATTTCTTCATCTTCTCTAATTGCTACAGCTAACATTTCTAGGACCATACTGAATAATAATTGTGATAATGGACATCTTCGTTTCACCCCTGATCTTACTGGAAATGCATCTAGTTTGTCTCCATTTTATATAATGCTTGCTAAAGGTTTTAGGTAGATACTGCTTATTATTTTATGGAAAGTTCCCTTTATTCCTATGCTCTCCAGTGTTTTTAATAGGAATGGGTGCTGTATTTTGTCAAAAGCATTTTCTGCATCTAGTGAGATAATCATGTAGTTTCTGTTAGTTTTGTTGTTGATATGATCAATAATGCTAATAGTTTTCCTAATACTAAACCAGCCCTGCATTCCTGGTAAGAATCCTACCTGATCATAAGGTATTATTCTTGTGGTAAGTTGCTGTATTCTTTTTGTTAAAATCTTATTTAAAAACATTTTTTTTATTTTTTCTTTAAAATTTTTGCATCTATATTCATTAGAGAAATTGGCCTATAATTTTCTTTCTCTGTTTTGGCTCTTCCTGGTTTAGGTATCAAAACCATATGAATATCATAAAAAGAATTTGGTAGGACTCCTTCTTCCCCAATTTTCCCAAACAGTCTATATAGTATTGGAATTAACTGTTCTTTAAATGTTTGATAGAATTCACTTGTAAATCCATCTGGCCCTGGAAATTTTTTTTCTAGGGAGTTCACTTTTAGCTTGTTCAATTTCTTTTCCTGAAATGGGATTGTTTAAGTATTCAACTTCCTCTTCTGTTAATCTGGGCAATTTTGTATTTTTAAAAATAATCATCCACTTCATTTAGATTGTCAAATTTATGGGGATAAAGTTGGGCAAAGTAATTTCTAATTATTGTTTTGATTTCCTCCTTATTTGAGGTAAGTTTACCCCTTTCATTTTTGATACTGGTAATTTGGTTTTCTTCTTTCTTTTTTTAAAATCAAATTAACTAAAGGTTTATCGATTTTATTGATTTTTTTCATAAAACCAACTCTTTGTTTTATTTATTAATTCAATAGCTTTCTTAATTTCAGTTTTGTTAATCTCTCCTTTGGTTTGCAGTATTTCTAATTTGGTATTTACTTGGAGATTTTCAATTTGTTCTTTTTCTAGCTTTTTCAGCGCATGCCCAATTTATTGATTTCCTCTTTCTCTATTTTATTCATGTAAGCATTCAAAGATATAAAGCTTCCCCTAAGAACTGCTTTTGCAGTATCCCATAAGATGGGGTAGGTTATCTTCTTACTGTCATTCTCTTGAATGCAGTTGTGGATTGTTTCTATTATTTGTTGTTTAACTCACTCCTTCTTTAGGATTAGATTATTTAGTTTCCAATTAATTTTTGGTCTATTTTTCCATGGCCTTTTATTATATATATATAATTTTTACTGCATTATGATCTGAGAAGGAAGAATGGACTATCTCTGCCTTTCTGCACTGGACTGTGAGGTTTCTATGCCCTAGTACATGGTCAATTTTTGTATGTGTGCCATGTACCGCTGAGAAAAAGGTATATTCCTTTATATTCCCATTCAATTTTCTCCAGAGATCTATCATATCCACCTTATCCAGAGTTTTATTCACCTCTTTAACTTCTTTCTTGTTTATTTTAAGGTTAGATTTATCAAGTTCAGAGAGGGGAAGGTAAAAGGCTTTGATTCTAACATCATAGCCTGACATAAACACCGAACAGTACTGTGTAAGAGAAATATGGGGAATTCAATACATCTTACAGGTATGTATACTGGCTCAGTCCAATCTACAATGGATACATGTAAAGTCTAATAGGACTATGCACTTATGGTGGCTAAATCTTTCTCTCTCTGTGCATGTATTTAGGTTAATTCATCATTTTCAATGAGATCTAGCAGAGGTAGAAATACTGACCACTAGGACTAAGTAAACAGGCAATGGGTTACCACCTATTTTTTATCCTTCAGCAGTGGCTGGCATTCTTCTCCGAAAAGAATGGAAATATTTAGGAATACCATAATAACAAGACAATTTCCAGGGAGGGAAGAAAATGCATCCTATACATCTAAATTTGGCAAATAAATGTGCCTGATACTCTTGAGAGTACCCATTTTCATGAGCTACCTAGAGCACAGGAATCGTGTAAAGATTATTGGGTTACTTTGTGACCACTAGATAAAAATGTCTTTCATATACGTGCAACATGTATTTTTAACAGTACAATTACATTGTAATATAGAATCAAGGACACTGAATTTAGACAAATGGACAAAAAAATATATTCTTAAAATATATCTTCACTTTTTCCCATTCTTTCCAAGTCAAAACTTTTATTCCTATGTGACAGCTGACTGCAAAATACAAAACCTTACTCCTGTGGTAAAACTATTTCTAACATTTTAACTTTGTAGATAATGTTATAATTTTAAATTCCATATATCCCATTAATTAAACATTTTCATAAGTGATGTATTCATTAACATTCTTCAAAAGAAATAAGGGAAAAGGTAAATACTTCTTCAAAATATCTTTGGTTAAAGTTGTACAACTTCTCTTCCGGAATAAATTTCTTGAGAAAATTAAAATAACAACAACAACAACAACAAAAAAACCCCAACACACTTTGTTGTCACAATTTGTCACAGCAAACTTTTTTCAAGTTCATTCACACTGATGCTAAATAGAAAAACTAAAAGTTGATTCATATTTCAGGCATTAAAAACTAACAACTATCAAGTTGAACTGAAATGGTTTTTTACTAAAGGCCTCTGAGTTTGGGGACAAAGGAACATGAACTCCATGTTATCAATAGTAAAGTTGTGCTGGAGAGAAATGAAGAAGCTAGCTTCTAGCATACAGTTGCTATCTGGTAAGTATTTGTTGATTAAGTTTAGAAGGTAAGACTAGACTGTAGTCAAGAAATAAATACTAAGTACTTATCTGACAGCCTGTCTTGTATAACATGCTTTGAGTAGTAGTAACTTATTAATGCATAACTATATAAGATATTTTCTTCTATTTTAGGAAGGAAAATTCAGTCTCTGTTTTTTGTATCTTGCCTTTCTAGTATTTGCTCAAAAAGCAGAAGAAAGCATTCTTTTTTATTAAAAAAAGTTAAAATCTTATCTTTCTGCTAAATTGATCAATATTTTAAAAACTCCTTTAAATAGTCATAAGTGACTTCTTAATTCTTTTAAAAAAATTACTTGTTGCCACCACCCCTGATTCTTCATATCTTTGTATATTTTGGGGAAGAGGTTGGACACCCTGTTTGCCCCTCCTCAAAAGGTCACCCTATTTAAACAGGTTTTTTATTATAAAAGAAAAAAAGCAAACCAAGAATCTAAAATGTAATGAGTGATCCTATTAGTTCCACTAGACTAAAATCATAGAGTCTACGTATGTGGTCTTTTCAGCCACATCTGTCACGTACTATTTTGATACCACAGAGTGCACAAAATATTGACCATTCATTTAGGAGGAAGACTTGGGAAAGTATTCATGATTTTTTTTTTTAGAAAAGAAAAAACCAGCTTAAAAAAAGATATATTTCAATCCCTTTCAGAATATATCCAAGAAATCTACATTTTTTGTATCCAATCTTTAATATAATCCAAACAATAAACAGAAAACTATAATACAATGTGAGATTAAAGAAAAACAGAAAAAACCCCTATTTTTAAGTTAACTGCTCTCCATGGCTGCTAAATATGGTCTGATAATTAAAAAGTATTAAGTAACTCTAAAATTAGATGTGAACAGTTCCATGAAAATTCATTTTAATCAAGATAAAGTACATATCCCAAAAGTAGACCTATGAATTGGTGCTTCAATTAACTGAAGACTGAAAAAATATTCATTACCTTAAAAAATTGACTTTAGTTGTTTATTTTGAATGTAGTATTACAGAAACTTGAAATTTTATATAAGTACTTTAAAAGGTATGTTATTTATTCATATATAGCATCACAACATATCCAGATTGTCATTTTGAAGAAAAGACTTGGTCATAATTTATAAAAATTTTAGGACTAAAATGATCTGATTTTAAGGTATGCCAATATTCGTATACTTCCCATTGTTCATTATATATGTCTTGAGTTCATAAATTGCTTGAATCATTTTAAAATCTATCAAAAAGAAAACTGTACACGTATATTTGACATACAAATAAGATCACAAACTCTATACACTTGTCAATCTTTCACAATGAAGTCTGGGAAAGAAATCACAGACACCCAAGTGGTTTGGCAACTATAAGTGACAGAAGCCCTGCTAAATCCTCTGTTTACACTGGGGATTAGCTGAGTAGATTGTGAGTAGCAAACTGAGCTGTCCATGGTCAAGGGAACCTGCTCCCTGTCAGCCCGCAGGGCACAGAGACAAAGCATGGTCCTAGTAGGAAGTGACCCATAAACGTATTCCTACCCAGGATTTATACAAAGCCAGTCTGCCTCACAGAAACTCCATATGACCATTAACTGGCCTGCAAGGCCTGCCAGGAGGCCTAATTACAGGTCTACTGAGCCCAATAACAAAAG
Source organism: Notamacropus eugenii (assembly GCF_028372415.1). Lineage (NCBI taxonomy): Eukaryota > Metazoa > Chordata > Mammalia > Diprotodontia > Macropodidae > Notamacropus > Notamacropus eugenii. Next base: position 366,936,580 of record NC_092877.1, read on the forward strand.
CTGAAGAGCTTTAGCTGAGGGATGATCTGCTTTATACTGACTTGAGAGAGTCCATATAGAGTGAGAAAAAGAAAGAGGTTTAGCTTTAAAATTCTCCCCAGAGACTCAGCATTGTAACTAAGTCTGGAAAGCCCACATGCAACATACTTTAGATAGGCTTAAACATACCACCCTCTCAAAATTAACATTCAACTACTGCCTGCTTAACATCTGCTCAAACATGGCAAGTTGCTGTGATATTGTTAGACTCCCAGTGAAAGCTTCTTCTAGCTAAAAATTAGGAGAGAGAAGTCACAGTCACTCAAATATAAATCTATAAGTGATAAGAAAACTGGTGAGTGAATTTTATAAAGCTGAGATGGATTTCTACGTAATAATTCTCTAGCGTCCTCAAACTGTTGTAGTGTCTGTGCTTTGGAGTTTTATTAAGAGAAACTGAAGGTTGAATGAACATCAAATGTTAAATGTTTGATTTGACACTAAAACAAGGCAATTTCTTTCTGGAACTTTTGGGAGGTCCACTAATTTAAGCTCAATGGAAAAATTTCATTCTAATCAAGTGAAAATGCATAATCTTTCATAACTTATTATCTTTAAAAACACAATCCCTGACCTATTACAATGTTCTCTATATCGTTCTTTTAAGAAAAAGAAGCTACATGTATTGAAGAATGAAGGTTTCAAATGGCTCTGCTCTTTAGTCATGAAATTTAACCAGGTTCTGAAGCACACAGCACCATGAGAAATCAATATATATCAAAAGAGAATCAAAATGTAAGTTTATGCTTTTCAAAATGCAAAGTTTAAAGGCTGTTTATGGAAAATAAATGAATTTTGCACAACAAATGAATTGATATACAAGTTTGTCCTATTGAGTAAGCATCTCTGGTAAGGAGAATCCTTCAGGAATCAGGGATGGGCTGATTAGAACCTCAAGAGGGCAAAGGTCCAACCAAAATCACTGCGTGAACTGAGTCAGGTTGCCCAGTTCCTAATACCTACTCTAGAAAAACTGAAATTTGTACCAGACCAAATAATGATCAAGAAAGCCAAAGAAAAACTACAGTGGAGTGCCTTTTTTATCCCAGAAATGCACAAAAATTCAGAAAGTGGATGTCAGCAAAGACAAAGCCAGAGTAGGCAAACAAGACCTTAGCCTCCCATACTGACTAGAGAAAGGTCAGGCCAGGTGTGGCCCACCAGCTTCTCTGTTCAGAGGCAACCAGTGGAAGATTCCCCTGAAATAGTCCCAGGTTGATTGCAAACTCATAATGGGGACTTTTGGAAGTTACAGGGAACACAAACAACCAATAGCAGCATGGTACACCCCAAGACTCTGAGATACCTACAGTCGTGTCCTGAGACAACATGGGAGGGTGGGAGCGGATATGGAAGACCCAGTCCTCTGAACCTCAAAGATCCAGGGAAGTCTAACCTTGGAAGAAAGAGTTAGAATAGGAACCTAGGGACATTGAATAAGACTGAGTATGTGTGACAAGCCTACTCAAAAGAGTAGGAGGGGACTGGCACAAGGCCCCAGTTCAGGAAATAAAGGTAGAGAGAAGAGTAAGCAAACAAAAAAAACACTGACGAGTATTCAAAATTATTGCAGATCTAGCTCTCCTAAAGGGAAAGTAACTCTGTAAAAGCTATAATCAGACATAACAAAGGGAAAGACAGATTTTCTACAAGGAAAATATAAATACCTAGGAAAAAATAAAAGAAAAAAAAGGCCAGAGTGCAGAAGATTCAACAGGAGACTGGAAAGGATAAGAAGAGAAAAACTGCAGACAACTGAAACAAAACTAGTCAGATAAATGTAAATTCCTATATTACTGTGACAGCTATCTAAGCTCAAGGGTGAGGGTATTTCCTCTCTCTTCCTTCTTCTAACTGGTCTCTCATAAATCTTCCACTGGCAATGTTCCTGCCATGTTAAAGGCCTTCAACTGGACAATGCCCAGAGACCAGAAACATACAGATAGTCCATCAGGTAGGTAGCCCTCATTTCACTCTCTGACCAATTCATTTTTTTTTCAGTCATACTTTTTTTTTGTGTGTGTATTTTTTACAGTAATAAATACAGGAAAGAGAAGATGTGATTTACCAGTAGTTTATGTGAAAAAGACCTGGTAATTTCAACTGAACACAAGTTCCATATAAGCCAAAAATGGAATGGATATCGAAAAGATTAATAAAGTCTTAGGTAGTGTTAACACATCTCCTTGACGATGACAGTCAGCCTGTCTGGTCTTCTGCCTACTGCCTGCTGTCACTCTCCTGCTGCTGTACACTTTCTCTTGGGGGAAATGTAACTGCTGACCCCTTACTGGACCTCTGTGATGGTGACCAGGTGTGTGTCTCACTTTCTAGGTATTGCCAGATGCTGGAATGTGACCCAAATGCATGTCTTCCTTTAGTGATTCTTTCTAGCCTCTAGGTACTGGCCAGCACCAGTCTACCTAAGCTCTGGTTCATCTGACAAAATATGAAAGTCCCAAAATAGTGGTGCCTACAATCACTATCACAATCTACCAGTTACTAGTGGCCAGGCTGCCTTGCAAAACCATCTGACTGTAGGAAGCAGCGATCACTCCTTCAATTGCTATGCCAGCTATAGTGCCCCACTGCCATGCATTCTAGGAAGACCATTTCACTCGGTATTTCCCTATCTCTTCACACCCTGACAGAGCTCGTCAATCTCCATAGCCTCAGTTCCTTGGCCTTACCTTCTACCTCCTAACATTCCTGGCCAAGATGCCATGCTTAGCCAAGTGGTGGCTCAGCATATCTGGCAATGCCACCATGAACAGCAGGGATGTAATCCTTTAAGATTCTGTTCTTTCCTCTTAAATTAGCATGATTCTAGGCTGCCCAATTACCCCCAATGGCTCCTAGTTCTGCTTCCTCCCTTGAGAGAAGAAAGAACCAGAGTCCAGTGATAGAGGGAAATCCTGATGAGGAAATGCCTACCACTGGAGTTCAGCAACAATTCTTTAGTCATTTAGAAGAGTTTAGAGAATTAACAGAGGCAATTCTCACATTGAAGTGACTTGCCTAGGCTTACAATGGCAGATTGTGTCCAAGATCAGACGTATGCTCAGGGCTGGAATCTAAGGCCAATTCTATCTACCACATCTTGCTGCCTCTCATTTTGTTTTAGTATTTAAAACGCTATTTTTAAAAATTATAAAAACAAGGATATTCTATTTGGTAGCTATGATCTCAATGAACTCTGATCTGACCAGGGCTAGGGTAAAAGGATGAACTTGATGAGCTGGGAAATGAGAAAGATGTACCACCTTTGAATTTTCTCTCCTAATTCTGGCACGAATATTTCCAATCAGTGAAGAATCATCTCATTCAGAAAGTCTGAAATAAGCTTTGGAGTGAGTTTTCTTTCCTTGGTACGAAGAGTTAGGCATAAGTCACCTTCTGAAGGCATAAGTCGGTTTCTGAAAATGCTGCTTATAATTCGCTTCAGGGGAAGCCTTAAGCATAGAACTTATGTGGCACAGGCTCTTCCTACTAAGCCCGAGAATGAGGAAATTGGCTTTAGCAGCCAGTGAGCCTTAAGGGGCAACGCTACATCTGTCTGATCTGTCTTTGCCTTTCAGCTTTCTTCTATGGGCTCTTGGCCTGAATTCTCACATTGAACTCTCACGCTCGTCAGATCTCTCAGGGCCTCAGTTACCCTTTCATGGTTTCCTTAGCCCAGGACTTGATGGGCATCACTGCTGAAGTGTCAGAGACACAAGACTGTGAACTTCCTGAGGGCAAGAGCAGTGTGTCTGGTATCTCCCCCAGTGTTCAATATGTAAGAGGTGGCTTTGAAATGTCTATTGAAGAGAGAGCTCTTGTTTCCCATCTTTATTTCATTATGGGAGCACGCCTCAGCTCAGAATAGTTCCAACTTGTGGCATAATGGTGACCTTTGATAACCATTCCCTAAAATTAGAGCAGGCAGATCAGCAAAACATGAAGAAGCAAGAAATGAGGAGAGCCTGTCCATGCCGGTAAGGCTAGTGGTAGGCCAAGGCACAGGGCGATGCAACGGGAAGCACAGAGAAATACGGTAAATGTCCTCATTTTCAGAGTCAGAGATGTCTGCTCTCTGTGGCACATGGGTATTTATTTGGGGACAAATTAAGTTGCATATGTAACACTGAAAGACCAGAGCCTCAAAAAGAGACAGGCAGTCTCTCAGCATGTAATTTTCAAACAGACCCTAAGGGGGCACCCAGGTCTCAGTTCACGTTTCTTAGGCAGCCTGTGAGATTTTGTTTGCTGGGAACATGTTATACTTGAGCATCTTACAAATTAGACTTTTGCAAATGTGAATTTTACAGGTAAAAATTTTTAAAAGGTTTCTGGTATCCTAGTATACAGAATATTATTTTAAAAGGTTCATGAAGAAACAATAGGCACTCTGTCACTGAATGTGGAGGGAAGTCGTATTTCGATTCAAAGCATTAAAGGGTCCATAAATCCACATACTATGACTCCCTTCTTCAGATGAAGGGGAAAAAATCTTCATATTGATGAAAAATACATTTCTTACCCTCAATATCATTGAGTAATAAGAATGGGTGAGCATTTTATACATTATAATACGGCTATTATTCTGCTAAACAGGTTGCATAATACATGTTAAGTGGCAACTCTGCCTAATTAATTCCTGAGCAGGTGGTTTGTATCATTCAGCATAATTTCATAATCCAAATGTGGGTTTTAAAATTTAGAATGTTGCAAATATTTTGAATGTCACGCAAATCCACAGGGTCTAGTCTGAAATGATATATAACACATAGTATTTTTAAATATATTTTAGGAATGCTAAATTAAAAAATGAGGAGAGACAGCTGTGTGCAGCATAAACAAATTATGCACTTTGAGATCCAGGCTGTCACATCTGCTTTATAATTATGTGCTTCAAAGACATATTAAGATATAGAGAAAAATATACACATTTGAAACTATGAAATAAAACTCTTTAGTTGTACTGCTGAAAATTATGATTTTGAGGGACATATCAAAACAAATATTGTCCTTTAGGTTACTTAACACTCAAAAAACTAGAAACATTTAAAAAGAAAATCTCATGTAAGAATGTGCATGAAATATGTATATGAAGGATGATTAAATTATTTAACTATTGTTACCTCATTATATTTCACTTTTGGTGAAATGCCAATAAAATTTTTTATTAGAACATTTTGGAAAACTCATATTTATCAAAAAATAATACATTTGATATTAAATAGAACACCTGATATGCCATAAAAAGAGAGTGATTAATAATGGCAATATTTCAGGGGGGTTGTCAATTTTTATACTTGCATATAAGTTAATTTCAAATAATGCTACTGTAAATTAGTATAACCAGACATTACTTAGACTTCACAAAATACTGTTCTTTCAAAGCTATATCATGTTAAGGTGTGTACACCATTCACACTTTAACTATACTTTATGGATCCTCCAGTCAATGTGTTAATCATATTAGTTTTCCTACAGCTCTATTGCTTGCTTAGAGTAAAGTAGGAGTTAAAAGGGTACAAACAAGATGGTCCTCATACAGTTGAGAAAGATAAGAAACTTACTATCTCTATCAGTATTGAGTATATAAAAGAAAACTGGAAAAAGACACAGACTTCTAAAGCGCAGGATAAAGGGATCAACATTCCCTATTTTGATATATAGCATAAGGTAAGTGGCTTGTGGAAATTCCCTGTAGCAAATCAAATTTGTGAAGCGTTTCATATTTTTATGAATCCAACCTTAACCTCTCTGCTAATCTCCAGTCTTGCATCTCCATCTGTCTTTTGGATATCTCAAATTGGATGTCTCAGACTCTTTAAACTCAACATGTCCAAAGCTGTAATCAGTATTTTCCCCCCAAAATCTTCCCTTCTTCCTAACTTCCATGGCTACCTGTCCACGGTACAAAGATTCTTCCAGTCATCTAGGCTGGCAAGGTAGATGTCATTCTAGACACTTAACTCTCTGGTCCCCCAAATCCAACATGTTGCTAAGGCCTCTTCAGTTGACCTTCGTGGCATCCCTCACATGCGCTCCATTCTTGCCTCTGACATCACCACCACCTTGGTGTAAGCCCTCATACCTCCTGCCTAGGCTTCTGCAATAGCTTGCTGGTGGTTCTGCCTGCCACAAGTCTCTCACTCCACTCCTTTCTCCATTCAGCTGTCAAAGTTGATTTTCCTAAAATGCAGGTTTGACCACATCACTCCCCTACTCAAAAATTCTAGCAGTTCCATCTGACCTCAAGGATAAAATTAAAAACAAACAAACAAAACAAAACTGGAGGTTCAAAGTCCTCTACAACCTGCTCCCCACTCCAGTCTTGTTCCATCTGACCCTTGCTCCTCCTCCCTCTACATACAAAACAAAGTCAAGTGCAAGTCATGTCATCATTTCTCTGATGTCATGGTCTTCGAAAATGAAGGATGTACACAGACCTGTGAGGAGACTGAGCTGCCTTAATGAGGACCCAGGTGGCTGGGTAACTCAGCTCATCCACTCCCTTCTATCTGCTCACCCCTTCCTTCTCCTCTCCAAAGGAAGGCCAATTTGGATGACCAAAGGATGCCCAGTTAACTTGGGGCTTACCCACTGCATCCTGGGTTGTCTCCAGTCATCCTGATGAATATCTCATCACTGGATCCAGATAGCTCAGGGGAAAGTGAGGCTGGTGACTTTGCATAGCCCTCCCTCACTCCAAACAAAGTCAAGTGCAAGTCATGTCATCATTTCTCTGATGTCATGGTGCTCTTTGAAAAAAAAGGACAAATACAAAATTCTGCTTTCTACAGGAAGTCTTTCCTGATGCCATTTAATTCTAGTGCCTTTTTTTTTAATTGATTCCTCTCAAATTATCTTGTCTAAACTTTATTTGTACATAGGTGTTTGAATGTTGTCTCCCCCATTAAACTGTGGGCTCCTTGAGAACAGAGACTGTCCTTTGCCTGTGTTTATAGCCCCATATTCAGGACAGTACCTGACACAAAACAGAAATTTAATAAATGTTTACTTACTGACTGTGTCAGAATGTGTATCACATTGTTGTCTCATCTAACCAAGAGGAGATTCAAAGGAAATAACTTCCCCCCAGCTATCCTTTTCCTCATTTTCCCCCAAAGGAGAGAAAAGACATTTTGTTTTAATGAAACTACAATGTAGCGCAAAAGCAGAATATGTTTTAAAATAGAACATTCATTTTTAAAAACAAAAGGAAAGAATATGACCTGGGGTGGGGGGGAGAAAGGGGGTTGCATCCCAACAAGAAATACTTGAACGGAATACATGATTTTAGTGACTACCCAGACTTCCCTTCCAGGTTCTGCACCATGGCTATTAAGCCCAAATTCGGGAATGAGGGAGAAAGAGTCTTTGCAAGAGTCCTGAAAGCACTGATTTCAGGATCACCATTTAAAATACAATATTGGCACAATTCATTTTTTTTCTTTATTTTTCTGTTTAATAAAGATAATTATCAACACTTACCAGCAGCTTCAAGGACCAGTTGCAGTCTAGCTTTGGCTTGTTCAGCAGGTGGCTATGAAACAAAGCAGAAAAACGTTTAGTTATCAATAGAAATAGAGACTGAGCTTTCTGTTTGAGTATTATAAACCTCTAGGAATTTCACTTACAATCAATCCTTTAATCAACTTGTCTGTCTCTAAAAGTACAATAGTATCTCTATCATCTTTCACTTCAACAGTAAAACAGACCTTTACTTTTAATTTTCACCAATATATCTTTTCTTTTGTACTGAAAACTCTCTTGTTCTTATCACACTGTTATCTAGGCAGGGCTGAGTATTTAGGAAAGACCAGCATGTTTTTAAAATGATTATATACTTAAATGAGACAAGATGAACATCTAAACGCTATGTTTGTAGTTCCAATTATTGCATGAAGTTTTGCCAATTGCTGAAACGAGTCAAGATAATGTTTGAAAATTCAAAGAGCCAAATAAAAGTAGCAAGGCAAATTTAAAGTGCTATGATTCTGCACTCCCTTAAATGTGTTTGGGTAAGATGGGTGAAAAGCAGAAATCATAAGTTGTATCCTTCGTATTCATTGACAAATGACACTTATGAGTGGCCTCAATTAACAACTGTCTTCGTTCTATCTGTTTTCTAACACTAAAAAGGATGCAGCACCACTTAGCCCCATTTTGGTAATATCCTATAAAAAACAAAACATGGGATTAATATGACAGAATATACTAATACATTCAGAATTAAAATCGGAATTTAAGGTGACAAAGAGTTCCTCAAAAAAGCTTGCTATTCAGTTTTTGAAACAATTTATCCTTGAAGTCCAAAAAGATGTTTTTCATAATTAATTTATAAATGTCAACAAAAAAATTAATTTTAGAGATGAAAGTAATTACTCTATTGTTGCCATCTGTGACAAACAATCCTGTCAAAAAGGTAAGCTAATTTTCTTAGCCAATTTTGTTTGTTAAAGAGGATTTCAATAACAGGGAGACCATCATAAACCATGTACTACTTAAGCCTTACAGTGATGCACAAATGTGAGTTAGAAAACTTATTTTCTCTTATCCTACACAGAATTGTTTATGATATATATATATATATATATATATTTTAAAGTACATGTTTTTATTATGGTTCTCATTTCACAAAGAATTCCGAAGCATATCTACAGTGTTCTAATGAAGAATTTTTGACAGAAGAAAAATGTGCATTTTATCAAGGAAAATACAGCATGGAGAGTAATTTTACATATCTCCACAAGAAAAGCCCCCTGACAGGTGGCACCATTTCTAAGGTGCCTGAATATTCAAATGGGACCAACATAATCAATTGTCACGTGTATACAAAATGGAAGTTAGGTTCAGTCTTAAAACATTTCTGATTCAAAGAAGAGATTGGAATTAAAGTAGTATATACAACTTTTTAAATACAATAAAATTTATTTCAGAATGTTGGCTATGTATATATTACTTGTGAACTTCATTTTTGTATTGTGGATACCAAAAGGCACTTTAAAAGAACCCTAAAGAAATTACATACTTTCCACACCACCCTAAACACAATGCATTATTATAGAGAAGTAATTGCCAAATGAATGATAATTAAACTGAATGTTAATTAAATAGTGTTTTTAAGACAATTTAGAAACATACTCTATTATATGGATAGTATCACTGCATGGAAAACAAAAACTTATGAAATATGGTGACGCTTAAGTAAGCTGGGGACAGAAAGAAAGTGTATTCCTTTTATATCCAAATCTACTTTGATTTGACACTATTATATTAACAAAAGAACACAACTTTTTTTCCCCATAAATTTAAGATAAAAATGCCAACTGGGTAAAAAGTAAAGCTATATGTACTGTCATATATTACCTAACTACTACAGTGGTACATATCATCTTCATTTTCCTGAAATCATCCTGCTAGTCATTTCTTAATAATTTTCATCACTATTTTAAAAGAAATATTGTACACAGAATAAAAATATACCTACCTCTACTATTATTATTTTTCATTTATCTATATTTTTAAAATACAGAGACTTTTAAAATTATGTTTTGGTTCCAAATTCTCTCCCCTCAAATAAGGCAGCAAGAAAAACAAAATTTATTACAAATTTATATAGTCATGCAAGACAAACTTCTGCATTAGTCATGTTTCCCCTTCCCCTAAAAAAAAGGCAAGAAAAAAAGACAAAAAATATTTCAATATGCTCTCTCAGTCCACCAGCTCTCTATCTGGACGTGCACAGCATGTTTTATCATGAGTTCTTTAGAACAGTGATTGGTCACTGTGTTGACCAGTTACTAACTCTTTCAAAGTTGATTATCTTTACAATGTAGCAGTTGCTGTGTAGACTGTTCTAGTTCTGTTCACTTCATTCCACATTAATTCATACAAGTCGTCCCAGATTTCTCTGAAACCGCTGCCTTCGTCATTTCTTACAGCACAATAACATATTCCAACACATTCATATACCACAACTTTGTTCAGCCATTCCTCAATTTATGGGCATCCTTCACTTACCTTTAAGTTTTAATAATATAAGTAACTTGCATCAAGAGAAAAAAATTCTAGAACACTCAAAAACATTCACAAAACCATAAATGCAAATAATTACTGATTATCACCTCACAATTCTTGATTAAGGTTTTAGAATGAGTTTCCTTACCCTAAGAAAAACGATTTCAAGTAGATGACTTACAAATTCCCTTCCGAATAATAATCTATGATCCTATAATGTTCTAGCATTCACATTTGGTTTAATATTTGATATTGTTGAAACTGTGTATAGTTCCATTTTCTCTTTCATTTTTGCAACTTAAGTTTACAGTATGAACAAACTTTTATACAGGGCTTACTATGTGCCAAATATGGTGGTAAGTATTGGAAATATAAAGAAAAAGTAAATCTAGTCCCTGCTCTTAAGGAGCTTATATTCTACTGGGAAAGAAAATGTATGCATAAATTAGTAAAGAGAGGGATAATATAAACACAGGGAAAGGACGTTAGAAGACTATTTGCTCTGTAATCACCTCAGACAAAAGGAACAAAAGGAAAACAAATACAGCAAATGGGCAAGGCACCATAAATTATTCCAGACAAAGAAGGTTAAAAAAGAAAAGAAAAAGATGCAAAAGTCATATGTAGTAGAGGGAGGGAGAGTGAAGTAGAAGGGGCCTAATTGTGGTAGATTGTGAGCTAGCTAGAAGATGAGGTTAATCATATTTAGTGTTGGACCAGCAAGCTTTCATTTTATGAATCCCACATTCACATATTTGAGATCATCTGGGAAAGGTATTCTCATAACTTAATTTAGTCTCTCTCAGTAACTTATTTTCACTCCTTAAACTCTCCTTTTGCACTATGGTCACCAAGTCATCACACTTAATATCAGACTAGCTTTACTGCAGAAACAGAGAATTTGAGTATTTGACAAATGGTCCAGCCTATACAGAAGACGACTGCAGGACCAGTGGCCATCCTGCTGATGAGCTCCACGGAAGGGCAGGTGCCACTTCTCACAACAGCTCACTCAACTTCTCCTGACCATTAAGAAGAGGTTGTGGACATATAATCTAAATTTGTCTCTTTACAACTCTGAAGAGTCACTGCTCCTGGTCCTGCCATTGGAGCAAACAGAACAAGTTTCGTATCTCCTCAACAGGACAGTCCTCCAAAGACTCTGAAATGGCCAGCATGTCTTTCCTGGATCTGTTCTTTGAGTTCAACATATCAAGTTTCCTCAACTGATCCTTAAATGGCACAGACTAAAGGTCCTCCTCCATTCATGGAGAATTCATGGCCTTTCTCCATTCTCTTTCCCATGGACACATTCAAATCTATTAGTGTCTTTAAAAAATATATACACATTTATATACCATAACTTGTTCCGCCATTTTTAGAATGTGTTTTGCTTAGGACTAATTTCTTCCTTAATTAATCCTCTTTTTAACTTTCCCTTCTTCATTTTTCCTACTATTTTGCTGTTGAGTAAAATCTAGTGTAGTCTTCACTTTCCATTTTTCACTTAAGATCATAAAAATATATAAAACAAGCACTCTTAGATATTGTCTAATTAGACTCCTTTTATGACGAAATTGAAGGTCTACAGAGCTGTTGTGCTGACCTCATTGTTGTTTGCCTGTGAAACACGGACAGCCTACTAGTGCCATGCCAGGAAACTGAATGGTTTCCATGTGAACTGTCTTAGGAAGATTCGGAAGATCACCTGGCAGGATAAGGTGATTGGTTGTTGTCCTTTATCATTGAAGAGGAACAAAATGACATCTTCATGATAAAGTGGAATTTCAGTGTGTCTGAGTTTGGCTGAACAAACCAATAGGAGCTACCACAGGTTGGGGACAGTCTGTGTGAATATTTGGGGTGGATATCCCAAATTTGTGCATTCTGCATTTACTTTGTGCTGTCTCAATTCTGCTTTGCTCAAAGAACACAGTACCCTTTCTGATGTGGGCATGCCATGCTGAGTGCTCCTGTGCCAGTGTCTCCCATGTTGCACAGTCAAATCCAAAGTTCTTGAGACCCTGAGTGTATCTTTGTATTGCTTCTTCTAACCACCATGTGAACACCTGCCCTACATACGTTCTTCATAAAATGGTCTTCTTAGCAAGTGTACATTTTGCATTCCAACAACGTGGCCAGCGCATCCAAATTGAGCTCTCCAAAGTATAGCTTGAATACTTGGCAGTTCAGCTCGAACAAGGGTCTCAGTGTTTGGTACCTTATCCTGCCAGGTAATCCTCAGAATCTTCCTAAGACAGTTCAAATGGAAGTAATTCGTTTCCTGGCATGGTGCTGATAATACTGTCCATGTTTCACAAGCATATAACAATGAGGTCAGCACAATGGCTCTGTAGACCTTCAGTTTGGTAGTCAGTCTAATACCTCCTCTCTCCCAAACTTTTCTTTGGAGCCTCCCAAACACTGACAATGCTCTGACAATGCATGCATCAACCTCATTGTCAATGTATACATCCCTGGAAAGTATACTACCAGGATAAGTGAACTTGTCCACAGCACTCAAAACTTCTCCATTTGTTGTAACAGATGGTTCCATGTATGGATGGTGTGGTGGTGGCTGATGGAGCACCTGTGTTTTCTTAGTGTTAATTATTAGGCCAAAATTAGCACAGGCGGCAGAGAATTGATCCATACTTTGTTGCATCTCAGTTTCAGAGGCTGCACTGAGTGCACAATCATCTGCAAACAGAAAATCATGCACCAACACTCCCTCCACTTTGCTCTTGGCTTATAGTCTTTCAAATTGAAGAACTTACCATCAGTATGGTAGCTGACCTTGATGCCGTTTTCATCCTCATTGAAAGCATTTGTCAACATAGCTGAAAACATCATGCTAAAAAGCATGGGAGCAAACACGCAACCCTGTTTCACTCCACTGGTGACTGGGAAGGCACAAGAGCATTGTCCATTATCCGGAACCCAGGCAAACATGCCGTCATGAAATTGATGTACAATATTGATGAACTTCTCCAGACAACCAAATTTTGACATAATTTTCCATAAGCCCTCACAACTAACAGTGTCAAAGGCTTTGGTCAGATCTACAAATGTTGTGTACAGACTTCTATTCTGCTCCTGGCATTTCTCCTGGAGTTGTTGGGCAGCAAATACCATGTCGACTGTTCCTCGGCCCTTTCTGAAGTCACACTGGCTCTCAGGTATACGACCTTCTTTCAGGTGAAGGATCAGCCTATGGAGGACTCTAGCAAGAATTTTGCCAGCAATGACTAAGAGAGAGAGATCCCCCTGTGATTGTCGCAGGACAATCTATTCCCTTTACCCTTATAGATATGGACAATGGAGGCATCCTTGAATTCCCGGGGGATAACCTCTTCTTGCCATATAACCTGGAAAATTTAAGTCAGCTTCTGTATGAGCAATGGTCCCCCTACCTTGTAAATCTCAGGTGGAACAGAATCAGCACCAGGAGCTTTGCCACACGAAAGGAGCCTAACAGCCCTCAAAACCTCTTTTGCATTTGGAATTTCAGCTAAAGATGGATTGACTTCAACCTGAGGTAAATGGCTAATGGCCTCAGCATTGACTGATGATGGTCTGTTGAGAACACTATGGAAGTGTTCAGCCTATCCCTCTAGGATTACGTCCTTATCACTAACCATGTGGCTCCATCAGCACTGAATAGTTTTGATGCACTATACGTTTTTGGTCCATAAATAGCTTTCAGGGAATCATAAAAGTGCTTTGGATTGTTACTATCAGCATAAAACTGAATTTCATCTGACTTCTTACTGAGCCAGGAATTCTGCATCTCTCTAAGCTTTGCTTGTACTTTGCTTTTGATGGAATTTAATGCTGCCTTCTTAGAGGTAGATAAACTATACTGCTGGTAAATCCTGTGGAGTTCTCGTTTTTCATTAAGCAACTTTTGAATTTCCCCATCATTTTCATCAAACCAGTCTTGATGTTTGTGAGTGTTCTGACCCAGATGAGCAAATGCAGTGCTGTACACCAAATCTCTGAGCTGCCCACTCCTTTTTTCCTCCACTGTTGAGTTCTCTTGCAACAAGAGCAGTTCTTCTTTCAGGTCTGCTGGATTTTGTGTTTGTATGTTAGTGTGTGCATGTTCCATGTGCCGATGGTGAGTGGAATCATCTTTGCAGATGTTTTCATACATGTTGTACATTTTTTTGTGTTTTGACTGCATAGTGGGATTCCCTGCCTGCTGAGGTAATCAGACCAGGGCTGGGTAAGCAGACAATGTTTAGGCACCTTTTCTAGCCCCCTTCCTCGCACCAGGATGAGAGCAGTGCAATCCTTAAAAGGCTGCTCAGACACCCAGGGGGCTGCTGACTTCCACTGCTGCTTCCAGTGAGAAACAACCCTACGGCCTGGGCCGCCTATATGCAGGGTTGTGACTACAGCTTCTAGTGTATCAGCACTTGCTGCTTCATCACTTGTCTGTTTCCACAGGACTTTGAGGTATAATAGTGAAATGGTATGGATGAGGTCTTTTGATTTGTGTGTAAATTGGATTTAAGGGAGGCAGAGTTACACAAAGTCGTCAGCCTTACTCTCTCCTCCAGAGTCAACACAGTCCAGTGGCAGGACAGAGTCAAGACGGCTGGCAATGGTTCAGGATGTAGTGAGTGGTCTTGGTGTCTTCGATGTCTAACCAAGCTCTAAGCGCTCCACATTGCCTGCTTCATCAGCCTTCATGGCCATTGGAATAAATTGTTCTCATCCGCCCATTCCACCAGAGGAAGTCTTCACAAGCTCGGGGGTAGATACACCCCCTAATTCACTAGTGGGTTTGAGAACCCTTGGTTACCCTCAACCTGGTTTGGACCATCTACCAAAATGGTTTACTGGGGTGTGGCCGCTACACATGCTGCAGCTTCTTGGAGCCACAGGTGAGAGTTAGGTGGAACAGGTAGACACCAAAGGTGGAAAGAGCCCCAAAAAGGGGTTGGCAGCCATCACCCTAAAGGTACCGGTCCTCCCTGAACACACCCTATATCTGAACTAAACTGGCAAGCATTCAAACTATCAGAGAGCACAACTCTGATGATCTGGCCATGTTGTTCAAATGCAAAATGTATGCTTGCCCAAAAGACTTTTATGGAGAACTCACATGGGGCAGGCGATCATATGGTGGTCAGAAAAGGTGACACAAGGTCACTCTCAAGGTCTCTCTCAAGAACTTTGGAAATGATTGTGTGACATGGGAGACACTGACACAGGATGGCTCAGCATGGCTTGCCCACATCAGAGAAGGTGCTGTGCTATATGAGCAAAGCAGAATTGAAACAGCTCAAAGGAAACATAGGATGACACAGGATGTGCAAATTTAGAGTACCCACCCCAAATGTTCACATGGGCATATCTGTGTCAAATCTGTGATAGAGCATTCTGAGTTCATGTTGGTCTGATCAGCCACAGTTGGACACACTGAAACATGACACTACATCATGGTGATGTCATTTTTGTCCTTGGACAACTACAAGCCATGACCCTTGATGATGGCAGGATTCAGAGGGGAAACATGAATCATCTTATGATATTTGAATGTAAGTAGATTATCTTTTAGTTCCTCATGCTTATTTATTCACGTTTACCTTTATATGATTTTCCTGACTCATGCCTGAACTTTAAAGTGTTTATACAACTCTCTCATTCCATTTCATCAGGAATGCTTGGAAAGCCTCCATTCCATTATTCATTTTTATTCCTGTAGGATTATACTCAGTTTTGATGGTAAATTATTCTTGGAGGTAAGCCTGTACCTTTGGCCTTCTGAAACATTGTATTCAAGGTTGTCTACTTCCTCAAAACAGTAGTTGTAAAATTGTGTGTGATCCTTACTGGCTCCTCACCACCTGAATTCTTTCTAGTCGTCTGAAGTATTTTTTCTTTTTTTTGACACTGACTTGGAAGGCTTAGATTTTGATTATAAAGTTTTCATTTTGAGGTTTCTTTCAGGAAATGGTCACTGCACTCTTTCCATTTCCAATGTGTCCTCTGCTTCAAAGAGATCTGGATAGTTTAAAGATTTCTTGAAATATGATAATGTTTACGATGATGATAATGAGAAAATATTTAATTGAGACATTATAAATAAGGCATTTAGCACAGCACTTGGCAAGGAGTAGACACTATTATGCTTATTTCCATCTCCCTCCCTTTCTGATCAAAAAGTTCAGGTAAATGCAATGATTTTTAAAGTTTTTTCTTTTATTTTCTAGGTCAGTTGCTTTTGCTATGATACCTTATATTTTCTTCCTTTTTTTTTTTCAGTCCTTTGGTTTTTTTTTAAAAAAAATGTTTCTTGTTGTTTCCTGGAGTCATTGGCTTCTATTTAGGCCATTCTAATTTTCAGGGAGTTTGTTGCTTGGTCAAGGTTTTGTGTCCCTTGTGCCAAGGTATTAAACTTGTTCCAATTCTTTCTTCCATAGTTCTCATTTCTTTTCTAATTTTTTTATCTAGAGCTCTCATTTCATTTGTAAAATGTTTTCAACTTTTTTTAAAATAAAAAAAACCTTTTCCTTCATGTTTTCAGGAGTTCCAAATGAATTTGTGTACAAGCTGTACTTTTCTTTAAGGCTTTGTTTGTAGATGTTCTGAGCTATTCTGTTTTCCAGGGTTTGCATTGTGAACATCCCAATCACAATAATTGGTCTTTATGATGCAAATTCCTTTTGGTTTAATCATTATTCCAGCCTACTTCTAGACTTTAACCCTGATGTTAGAACTGGACTCTGTGAACCTCTGGATGGAAGATCTAGGCTAGTTCCATTGCTGTTTTCAGGTATTGAATACTGCAGTATTTTAAGATCTCAAGGACAGTTCAAATTTAGGACCTGCAAACTTTCAGTGCTCCCACAGTGGTCTGATCCAGGGCAAAGTCTGATTGCTACCCACCCTGGTCTGAGTTTTGTAAGTTCCTGGCCTGGTTTTGGATCTGAGTGACAGTGGGCCCCTACTGGACTTGGCCTCTATCAGAAAGCTGAGAAGTTCTGCTGGTTCAAAGTGATAGAACTGTAATCTCCCCTTTGATCTGGCATTCCCGCCCTGCTCCTGGGGTCTAAGTCACAGGGTTGTTGCTTGCTTCTGAACTTTCTCCTCCCTAAATACACAGGCTAAAGTCTATGACTTTTCCTCAATGAAAGACATGTCTGAGCACAAGTCCCCTTCCCAATTTGCCTGAGATCTGTGACCTGGAATTGAGCAGTGAAGGATGGAGCTGTTAGATGACACCCATTTCTGCTGTGGTACTCTGGTATGGGTCTGTGATGTCCTCTTTCCTGGCACATAGCCAAATTTTGGTCACTACAATGCCTTAGTCAAACGTTTAAATCTTCATGGTTCTATACTTTGTTGTTCAGTTGTTTCAGTTGTATCACTCCATTGGGGTTATCTTGGCAAAGATACTGGATTGGTTTGCTATTTCCTTTTCCAGCTCATTTTACAGAGGAGGAACTGAGGCAAACAGGGGTTAAGTGACTCACATTACAAAGCTAGTAGGTGTCTGAAGCCAGATTTGAACTCAGGTCTTCCTGATTCCTGGCTTAGTGCTCTATCCACTGTACCACTATACTTTGTACATTCTTTTATTTTTTCCTATTAAAAGTGTTTCTCTATAACTTTAAGAGGCAATGAAAAAAATCTCATGGATTTAGATTGTTCAGTAATGGAGGATCTCCTGAAAATCAGAAGCAAGAATCAGTGGATGGTGTGCTCATATAGATCAAATTGTGACTCATCAAATGTCTGGAGAGCAGATAGTAAAAATATTTTTTAAAATGTTTGCTTTATTTCATGATGAAGACATGTATTCATAGCACCGAGCACAGTGCCTGGCACACAGTTAATGCTTAAAATGCTTAAAAAATGACTGTTGATTGATTTTTCCTATTATTGTTCAAGTCAAGCTTTCTTGGAGAAATGTTTAGATGACGAAATGTGGCTAGCTTGTCAACCAAAGGGGGAAATGTGTAAGGGATAATTGCTAGTATGCAACAAAAACAGAGAAAGTCATGGAAAAATGAAAAAAGAAAGATGAGAGGTAACTGATTTCCAGTGTGTCTGAATAGGAAGATATTGAGAATATTTCATAAAAGGGAGGGAACCCAAAAAAGCTTATGAAGATGTAAAAACGACCTTTTCAAAGGTTTTTTTTTTTTGTATGTGTGTATGTGTTGTGTTTTTTGAGAAGGATTAATTCTTCTTGCTTAATTATATGAAATAAATTCAAGCCGTTCACACTTTATGTCTTAATATTTGTATTAAAAAGACAAGGACTGATAAAGTGTAGACATCTGAAGTCTGACCCGTGTTCCTAGAAAAGTTCCTCTTACTGACATGAAGTTAAAAATATATTTTGTTAAGGGCTATACAGTACAATAGGTTAATCAATTAACAAGTATTTATTAAGTGCCTACTATGTGCCAGGCACTGTACCAGGTGCTAAAGATACAAATATATATAAAGAATGAAACAATTCACTTGTCTTTCAATTCTGGAGACCTTGGATCAATACTTGGATTAAGTAATAACTAAAAATGAGATAGGTGGTCAACTACTGGTTCTTTAATGGACATTGGTTAGTACAAATCACAAAAGCAATTCACAGTTCATCATAATTGATGGTCTCTTCTTAAATTAAGCAAAAAAAATAAGACTGCTGTAAGAAGCATTGGCAGAAACTTGATTTCTAATCCGTACAGTCATTCCTCTTCTTTTACAGCTCTAATGCATTCCTTCAAATTAATATAAAAACATATTGTGTATAAAATCAAATGTTTATTGAGCCTTAGGGTTAGGGTCTATCATGGCAAATCCTTCTCTAATATTAGACTGACTGTTTTTCTTTCTTTCTCCAATAGCACTCTAAAAAGATTAATTTGTGAAAAATTTTTACTAAAATATTAATAACTAAGAGTAATTCTTTATATGCTCATCAAAAAATTTAGTCATATTGGCACAATAAAGTAGAAGTATTGACACAGTGGGTAGGGGTCAACAGCCAATGTTTGACTTTTTAGGTGGGACTAAAATGTAACTCAATTTAGTCTTGACATATAAAAAGCTTTCCCCACTTAAAAAGAAAGAATAGAGAACACAACATTGGATTCAATGAATAGAATAAATATTCTTTAAAAGATTCCATTTCCACATTATATGCAATGAAGAGATGAGAAAAAATAATAGGCTCAAAGGATGTAGACAGAAGATAGGGGAGGGGTAGTAAAGAAAAGAGCTAGATACTTAAAAAATATAAAAATGAGGATAAGATGAATAGGAATAATTAGTGAGGAGTGAGAGAGGGAAATGAAAAGTAGTGGTACGTAAAATGTGATATTTCTATAAGGTTATTCAGTCTGTAAAGATTCAATTTATTTCATCTGCTCCTCATAGCAACCCTCTGTGACAGGCAGGCTGAGAGTTTAGTATCCCCATAATTGGGTTTTTGCCCACAGTTTCCCAGCTATTAAGTTACACTCAAGCCTAGTCAATTCCATTAGACAGGAAGTATTGTGTACATATTAAAGATTATGTAAGATATCAGGACAGAAATTAAAATTGCAGGTGCCTTCATGGAGCTGACATTCTACTTGAGGGGACCAGCTCATAACAATAAAGTATACACAAAGTAAATTTCAAGTAAATGAGGTGGGAAGACTAACAACACCAAGGAGAATCAGGAAAGGACCCGGGTAAGATTGTGTTTGTCCTTTGTTGCAGAAGAAGACCATGCCATCAGAGAAATGATGACATGACTTGCACTAGACTTGGTTTTGAGTGAGGGAGGGCTGTGCAGGTCACCAGCCTCACTTCTCCTCCAGAGCCATCTGAATCCAGTGATCAGATATTCCTCAGGATGACTGAAGATGACTCAGGATGCACTGGGAGACCCTGGGCTCCAGTAAGAAGTAAAGCCTGGAATGGCTTGAGCAACTCCAAGGAGTGAGGTAAACAGAACATATTCTAGGCATGTACAAAGTCACAGAAGTGGCAGAGAGTGAAGGGGTGTAATGTGGGATGATGCTATACCACTTGGGGCATATATGTTTAGTAATGATACTGCCTCGTTGTCTATGGTGCCTTTTAGCAGAATATATCTCTTTTGAATAGATCCATTTCTGCTTTTGCTTTGTCTGAGATTAGGACTGCTACCCCTGCTTTTTTACATCAGATGAAGTGCAAAATATTTGGCTCCAGCCTTTCACCTTTACCCCGTGGGTATACACCGGTTTCATATTTGTTTCTTGTAAACAACATTTGTTGGATTATGGTTTTTAATCCATTCTGCTATCCATCTCCGTTTTATGGGAGAGTTCATCCCATTCACATTCATAGTTATGATTACTATCTGTGTCTTTCCCTCCATTTGTGCTTTTAGTTCTCCCTTCTCCTCCACAAGTTTTAATTTTTGACCACCACCTCCCGCAGTCTTCCCTTCCTTCTTTCAGGCCCCCTCCCTTTTTACTCCCCTTTACCCTTACTACTTCTTCCCTCCCTTTCAGCCTCCTCTCCCTTTTCTTTCCCCCTTCCCCTCCTACTGCATACAGAGCTAGTTAGATTTATGTACTTAATTTTGTTGTTCCCTCCTTGCACCAAATCAGATAAGAGCAAACAATGCTCATCTCCCTCCCCTCTTTCCCTCTACTGTAATATAATTTTGTGCTTCTTCCTGTGATGTAATTTCCCACTTTCTGCCTCCTCCTTTTCACATCTCCTGCTACAATCCCTTTGCACCCTTTAACCACATTTTATCCTCACATCATCTACTTTACACCCTCTCCCTCTATCTATGTATATTCCTTTTGTATTTCATAATAAATATGTAATTCTCAATATTAACAACTATCATGTTCCCTTATAGGCATGTAAACAGTTTGCCCATATTGAGTAATGAGTTTTTGTTTTTTTTCCCCGTTCACCTTTTTATGCCTCTCTTGAGACCTGCATTTGAAGATCGAATTTTCTATTAAGTTCTGGCCTTTTCATCAGAAAGGTCTAGAAATCCCTTATTTTACTGAATGTCCATCTCCTTGCCTGAAATATTATGCTTAACTTTGCTGGCAATTTGTCCTTGGTTGTAGTCCCAGCTCCTTTGCCTTATGGAATATCATATTACAATTCCTTCAATTTTTTAATGTAGAAGTTGCAAGGTCCTGTGTGATTCTGACTATAGCTTCTCAATATTTTAATGGTTTCTTTCTGGCTGCCTGC
This sequence comes from Notamacropus eugenii, assembly GCF_028372415.1. Taxonomy (NCBI): domain Eukaryota; kingdom Metazoa; phylum Chordata; class Mammalia; order Diprotodontia; family Macropodidae; genus Notamacropus; species Notamacropus eugenii. The sequence continues at coordinate 366,957,847 of NC_092877.1, forward strand.
AGTATTTTCTCCTTCACTTGATACTTCTGGGATTTGGCAAGGATACTCCTTGGTGTTCTTAGTTTGGGATCCCTTCCGGGCGGTGACCGGTGGATTCTTTTGATGACTATTTCGCCCTCTGGATCTAGGACTTCTGGGCAGTTTTCCTTGATGATTTCATGGAAGATATGGTCCAGGATCTTTTTTTCATCATGGCTTTCTGGTAGGCAAATAATTCTTAGATTTTCTCTCCTGGATCTATTTTCCAGGTCAATTGTTTTTCCAATTAGATATTTACGTTTTCTTCTATCTTTTCATTCTTTAGATTTTGTTTGACTGATTCTTGATGTCTCAATTGTTGCCCAATTCTAATTTTTATCAAATTGTTTTCTTCAGTTAACTTTTGCATCTCCTTTTCCATCTGTCCAATTATTCCTTTTAAGGAGTTATTTTCTTCAGTTCGTTTTTGTGCTTCCTTTTCCATTTGTCCAATTTTCCTTTTTAAGGAGCTGTTCTCTTCAGTGAATTCTTTTTTCATACATTTAAAATCAGTGGCCAGTTTTTCTTCTATTTCTCTAATTTGGCTTTTAAAAATCTTCTTCAGCTCTTCCAAGAGTGCTCTTTGTGCCTGTGACCAGTCTGTAGTCCCTTCTGAAGTTTCAGATGGGAATACAGTCTCAATGCTGACCTCTTTGGCATTTGTGTTTTGGTCCTTGTCCCCAGAGAAGATTCTATGGTCCTTTCTTTCCTGCTTTGCTTCTTACTCATGATGATGATAATCACTCTTTTCCTGGCTTTTAAAGTATATCTCTGCTTTTAGGGCACAGGGGGCTCTGTCCCACAGTTCCTGTGTCTTAAACTTGAGGCTTTGTATCTTGTGCCCTCTGGTTCTTTCAGCTAGAAGCTAAAGTGCTGCAGCTTACCTGGTGCTGAGCTGCCTGGTATGAGAAAACAGAGGCCAGGTGAAGTCTTTTTGTATTTCCCCAGATTTACCCTAGAGCTTAAGAGTGAGAGAGGGGCGGTTTGGCCACAGGAGGTCTCCTCTGCTGAGCTAAAGCAGAGGCAAGCTCAGTGGTTGGTGATCCCGGCTGCCCTAGTGTCTTCCCAATTCTCCTGGGGTGCTGAGGCACACCTGGGGTCCTGGTGTTGGTGGTTGCGGCCTTTACTCCCCTGGGGCTCCGGATCTCCTCCTGATTTACTGAAGTAGGGGTCTCTGGGACAGCTCCAGTCCTGCACTGGTCCCCTTCAGCCACAGCAAGAATGACCCTCCTTAGTGATTTTCCTAGCCTCATGTGCCAAGGGACTGTTTGCCCCTTCTGCTGATTCCAATGGTCCAGGATTTTTCTGGGGAAATATTTTATGGTTCTTTCAAGGTCAACAAGGGGAGGGGGAGAGAGCATTTTCTGATCACTCTGCCATTTTGGCTGCTGGAAGTTCAAGTAGGTGACTTATAGACATTTAATCTGTGGACTGATAGTCTCAGGAACAGCCACTGCAGATACTGGGTGCTCCGCGGCTCTCACTTGCTCGGTTCCATTGGTCTCCAATCCTGGGCTGATATGCCTGTGATTCTGCAGTGTAGCTGCTGCCTTAAACCACCCAGGGCTTCCTGCTTGGCCATGCCACATTTTAAAATAATTGATTCTCTTTATACTCTTGACATTTTGTTCTCCAAGATAAATTTTGCTACTATTTTTTCTAGTTCTATAAAATAATTTTTGGTAGTTATGAATAATTAAATTAATTTAGGAAGAATTGTCATTTTTATTATATTGGCTTACCAACCCATGGACAATTAACATTTTTGTGGTTCTTTAAATCTGACTCTATTTGTGTGAAAAGTGTTTTGTAACTGTGTTCATATAGTTTCTGAGTTGGTCTTAACAGGTAGATTCACAAATATTTTATATTGTCTACAGTTATTTAAATGGAATTTCTCTATCTCTTCTTGCTGGAATTCACTGGTGATATACATAAATGCTAAACTCTGCTAAAGTTGTTAATTATTTCAACTAGTTTTTAGTTGATTCTCCAGGATTTTCCAAGTATATTGCGTATATAGCAAAGTACATAGCAAAGAATGACAATTTTGTTTCCTTACTGGCTATTTTATTTCCTTCAATTTGTTTTCCTTCTCTTTCTAGTACAATATTAAATAACAGTGGTGAAAATGGGCATCTTTGCTTCACTCCTGATCTTAATGGGAAGGCTTCTGGCTTACGTTCATTATAGATAATGCCTTGCTCATGGTTTTAGATAGATACTACTTACTATTTTAAGGAAAACTCCGTTTATTCCTTGCTTTCTATATTGCAACTTTTTGAGGAAGGGATTAAAATAGACAAGTCTATATTTTAGCAATCACTTCAAGAGTTACACAGCTGATGGACTGAAGGCAGGGATACCAATTAGAAGGTTTCTGCAGAAGTCCAGGCATGGAGTTTTGAAGGTTCGAACTAGGGTGGAAAGAAGGGGAATTATAGCAATCAAGATGTTGTGGCGGTAGACTGGACAACACTTGACAATTAATTAAAGATAGATAATGAAGAAAAAAGAAAATTCAAAGAAGACTTAAGCTGAAAACTCAGGACTTGAAATACAGTGATGCCCTCAAGAGAAGCATGAAAGAGGTGTGGGTTTAAGGGAAAAGATCGCAAATTCTAATTTATTCATTGTTCAGTTATTTCAGTCATGTCTGACTCTTTGTGAGTCTGTCTGGGGTTTTCTTCACCAAGAGACTGGAAGGTTTGCCATTTTCTTCTCTAACTCATTTTATAAATAAGAAAACTGAAGCTTGTCCAGGTTCACACAGTTTATCAATTGTCTGAGCCTGGATTTGAACTCAGAAACTCCTGACTTTAAGTCTGGTACTTTCTCCACAGAACCACCTAGCTGCCCTAATTCAAATTTGGACATCTTGAATTTGATATTCCTATAGGACATCCAAAAAGAAATAACCAGACATCTGGAGATGTGGGATATCAGGAAAGAGATGAATTGGTAGATTAGTTCTACAGGTGTGTACATAAAGTGTAATGAATAGATGATACAGCAAAGAAAACTGAGAAGGAAAAGAAACAGAAGAAAGCAGTGTTGCAAAAATGTAGGCAGGATCAATGGACTTGGAGGAGGGATGGCTGCAATTTCAGTGATTTCTCACTATACCAGATCCAGAGAAACAGGTACAGATTCAGGGGATGTTGGCAAAATCCTCAGCTGGGCTTGCAGGGTCACAATTATTTAAGTGTTCTTCATTCTTAAACCTTCAGAAGTGCAGACATAAGGTGTCCTTGAACTTATAAGAACAGGCATCCCACTGGATGGGACCAAACCTACCAATGCCAAGATAAGGGCTCCCAGGAGACAACTATACTGGAAATGGGAGTAAGGATTGCTATCAGTTCAGAATACACAATGTTTTCATTACCCCAAATGCTCACTCAAGTGAAAGTATGATGGATTTTTGTCCAATCAAACCCTCAAATGATACTATTATAGTTTTTCTTTTAAAGAGTATTTGGGTTAATCAAAAGCCTTACAGGTCTATTTTGCTTACAAAGAATGTGACCAGTCTTCAAAGGAAATAAACCATCAAATATAGATATCTTAGACAACTGGTTACTTTATTTTAAATGTATTTTGATTTATTTTGTTAAATATTTCCCAAATTACATGTAAACATTTTTGAACATTAACTTTTAAAATTTTCAGTTCTAAACTCTTATTCCCTTCCTCCTCTCTCCCACCACAATATATTAATTATACACATGAAGTTACACAAAACATTTCCATATCAGCAACATTGCAAAAGAAAACATGCTCTCTCTCTCTCTTACACACACACACACACACACACACACACACACACACACACACACACACACACTCACCATCCCCCCCCTCCCCAAGAAAAATAAAGAAATAAAAAAAATATGCTTCATTCTGCACTCAGAATCCTTCAGTTCTCTCTCTGGCGATGAATAACATTTTTTTATCCTTCATCCCTTGGAATTGTCTTGGACTACTGTCTTTCACAGTAGATCAACATTACAATATTGCTATTATTGTCTACAATGTTCTCCTGGTTCTGCTCACTTCACTTTGCATCAGTTCTTCCCAGCTCTTTCTGACTCTATCCTGTTGGTCATTTCTTCTATCGTAATAGTATTCCATCACAATTATATGGCACAACTTGTTTAGCCATTCCCCACTTGATGGGCATCTCCTCCATTTCCAAATCTTTATCTTGCAGCATATTACCTACTGGGACTTATTTTGATTTGTGTACAAGCACTAATATAAAATATGGAGATGGCAACTGTGACTAGCACTATGATTTCTTTGGGATAAGAGATCCCAGATGAAGGAACTCTGCCAGGTTAGGTTGCCACCTTCACTGCAATTTATAGCCTTAAGAAACTACCTACAGCATTATAGGTATGTGGCTAGAACTTGAACCAAAGCCTTTCTGCCTCAGAAGCCAACTCTCGTTCCAAAAGTATCACGAAGGAAATGTATGATCAGAAAAGGAGGTGGGCAAAAAAAGGAAGCCCAAGTGCTACAGTATCCCCTTCCCCCAGGGTAAGAAGACCTCAAGGAGTGGGGAACTTTTTGTGGCAAAGCCTCCTTTCATAGTCAGTTTGATGAAGCTTATGGACCTCTTCTCAGAAACATGATTTTAAATGTATAAAATAAAATACATAGGATTACAAAGTAAATCAGTTACACTGAAATACAGTTATCAAAAGATTAAACATCCCAATGTCCCGGCCTCCTGAAATCTATGCACAGACTTCCTGGCGGGCAGGAGGGAGTGATAGGAGGTGATGTGGACATCATGTTAGGAAACTGATTGAGAGGAATATTTCTAATATATTACATAGGATGACCATGTGTGGGTTGTGACAGGTACCGTGGAATGGAGAAAACAAGAACTGACAACACCCAGCAATCACTAAAGTATTTTAAAACATCCCTGATCACTGTACATTAGCACCTCATCTTACCAAATGTCACTGATATATGCATAGGGTTGTCAGTTGTATGTTACCCTGGTATACTTAAAAGGGCACTGTCTTAAAGAGAGTCCTGAGTCAGAATCTCATCTTCAACACTTAAGAGCTATTTAACTGGGGGCAAGTCACAACTTTTCTTTGTCTCAGTTGTCTTATAATACTTGTAGTGCCTATTTTGTAGAGTTGTTGTGATGAACAAAAGGGTTAAGGTTAGGAAAATGCAGGGGGCATCTAGATATCAGTTGCTATTATTATAACTCACTATTGTTATTGTCAGCTTAATGTGATAGTGATAATAAGAATTGCCTTGTCTGTTTCATAAAACGTGGAACTCAAGCTTGTTCCTTTAAGGAAAAATGGTTTGCCTCACAAAGAAGGGAGAGACTCTTCTCTAGAGTCCCTTTCCACCTCATTCCATGGAGAATGATCTAGAAACTAGGATCTGTATCACAGCAAATTCAGTGATAACTTCTGGCCCTAATTTGGGAAGACTTGGTAGATAAAGCCTCAGTTTCCTCATCTGTAAAATGAGCTGGAGAAGGAAATGTCTAACTACTGCAGGATCTTTGCCAAGGAAAACCCAAATGAACAACAAAGCAATAGTACCTAAGAGGCCAGAATGGGTATAGTCTCTGTAGATGAGCCATTTCACAGGGAACTCATCTTGTTTTTCCAAGATGATTTCTAAAATTAGCACACCTTCTTCTTGTGAAAGCTTGACATTTCTATAAACATAAAACAGTATATAAAAAATAATTTAAAACTACATACTTTCTTTATATAGTATTTCCACTGGGGGAGAAAAAGAATAACACTAATAAAGACTATAGGCATACTCGACTAGAAATAATCTCATACCATGAAAACATGATTTCAAAAGATTTCACAACAGAATTTCTGGACTTCCAAGATCGAGCCTCTCCCAGCTCCCACCCTTTCTTCTCTGGCTGTCAACATCATCCTTCCAAGGTGTCATTCCTCTGCCAAACAAATGGCTCCCCACTGTTCCCAAGACAAAAATCAAACTATTTAGACTTTTAGGCATTTTAAGCCTTCCACAAAGTGCCCTTTAGCAACTGACTTTCTAAAGAGGGAGATCTGACACATCTATGAATACAAAGGTAACACAAACAAAATGAACACAAGATAATTTGGAGAGGGGAGCCACTGGCAGCAGACAGCACAGCTAAGATGGCACAGGGCCTGAAGTCTTCCTGAGTCCAAATCAGGTCTCAGACACCAATTAGCTGTGTGACCCTGGACTAGTCACTTAACCATCTGCCTCAATTCCTTATCTATAAAAATGAGCCAGGGAAGGAAATGGCCAACCACTGAGTATCTTTGCCAAGAAAACCCCAGATGGGGTCACAAAAAGTCAGACATGACTGAAGCAACTGAACAATAATGTTGGCAGTCGAGGGAATCAGAAAGCAGAGAGCAAAGGCACAAATGTAGGATCATGCTGAAGAAAGGGAGTAGGCCAATGGGGAGGCCTTCTGAGGGAACATGGAAAATAACATGGAAGAAGACAGAAAGGAAGGAAGGGACACTGGTTATCACAGACTGAGAACTGGAAGAGACTTCCTTGTTTTGTATGCATTTCTTTTATAGACAACTGAGGCATGAGAAGTAAAGTGACCTACCAAGCATGTGGGAGGGGCGGAGCCAAGATGGCAGAGTAGAAAGACGCACATACACATAGCTCCGAACCCACAACCCACAGAACGGCTAGAGGGGACCAACTCACGGTGAATTCTGCACCCAGAGGCCACGGAATATTGGAGCAAGGGAGATTTCTGTTCCGGAGAGACCTGTAAACCTCTCCGGGGGGTCCTTCGCGCTGCGGACTGGGCGCCAGGACGGGGAGCTGAGTGCAGTCCTGCAGCGGCCGCGACACTGTGAGGAAAAGATCCGAGCGGGCTACGGGGACAGGATCTCCAGCGGCCATGCGGGCCCCTCCACCCACAGAGGGACCTGCAAACCTCTCGCAAAAGGTCCGTCACGCTACAGATGCGGAGCCCAGCCCAGACCTGCGGCAGCCGCGGCTCTGAGAGGTACAGATCCGAGCAGGCTTCAGAGACGGGATCTCCAGCGGCAGCACAAGCCCCTCCACCCACAGGTGACGGGGGTCGGTGAGAGAGTCTCTTTGGCGGGTCGAGAGGGGAGTGGGGTGCCCCCATGGCTCGGGCCCCCCCAGGAGATAGAAGCTGAGAGGCGGTTGCACACAGGGGCTCCCCAAGCGGGCGGGAGCCTGGATCCATTGTGGAAGGTCTGTACATAAACCCCCTGAGGGAACTGAGCCTGAGACGCGGCCCTGCCCTGACCTGACCACCTGAACTTACTTCTCACACTGAATAGCAGCCCTGCCCCCGCCAAAAGCCCTAAGGCGGGAAGCAGCATTTGAATCCCAGTCCCCAAACGCTGGCTGGGAGGACCAGGAGGCGAGGTGGGTGTGAGGAGAATATTCAGAGGTCAAGTCACTGGCTGGGGAGAATGCCCAGAAAAGGGAAAAGAAATAAAACTATTGATGGTTACTTTCTTGGAGATCAGACATTTCCTCCATTCCTTTCTGATGAGGAAGAACAATGCTTACCATCAGACAAAGGCACAGAAATCAAGGATTCTGTGTCCCAGCCCACCCAATGGGCTCAGGCCATGGAAGAGCTCAAAAAGAATTTTGAAAATCAAGTTAGAGAGGTGGAGGAAAAACTGGGAAGAGAAATGAGAGGGATGAAAGAGAAACATGAAAAGCAGATCAGCTTCCTGCTAAAAGAGAACCAAAAAAATGTTGAAGAAATTAACACCTTAAAAACTAGCCTAACTCAATTGACAAAAGAGGTTCAAAAAGCCAATGAGGAGAAGAATGCTTTCAAAAGCAGAATTAGCCAAATGGAAAAGGAGATTCAAAAGCTCACTGAAGAAAATAGTTCTTTCAAAACTAGAATGGCACAGATGGACGCTAAGGACTTTATGAGAAAGACAGATATCACAGAACATAGCGAGAAGATTGGAAAAATGGAAGATAATGTGAAATATCTTATTGGAAAAACAACTGACCTGGAAAATAGATTCAGGAGAGACAATGTAAAAATTCTGGGACTACCTGAAAACCATGATCAAAAGAAGAGCCTAGACATCATCTTCCATGAAATTATCAAGGAAAACTGCCCTGAGATTCTAGAACCAGAGGGCAAAATAAATATTCAAGGAATCCACAGAACACCACCTGAAAGAGATCCAAAAAGAGAAACTCCTAGGAACATTGTGGCCAAATTCCAGAATTCCCAGGTGAAAGAGAAAATATTGCAAGCAGCTAGAAAGAAACAATTCAAGTATTGTGGAAATACAATCAGGATAGCACAAGATCTAGCACCCTCTACATTAAGGGATCGAAGGGCATGGAATAGGATATTCCAGAAGTCAAAGGAACTAGGACTGAAACCAAGAATCACCTACCCAGCAAAACTGAGTATAATACTTCAGGAGAAAAAATGGTCTTTCAATGAAATAGAGGACTTTCAAATTTTCCTGATGAAAAGACCAGAGCTGGAAAGAAAATTTGACTTTCTAACACAAGAATGAAGAGAACCATGAAAAGGTGAACAGCAAAGAGAAGTCATAAGGGACTTACTAAAGTTGAACTGTTTACATTCCTACATGGAAAGACAATATTTGTAACTCTTGAAACATTTCAGTATCTGGGTACTGGGTGGGAGCACACACACACACACATGCACACACGCACACATACATAGAGACAGAGTGCACAGAGTGAATTGAAGAGGATGGGATCATATCTCAAAAAAAAAAAGAAATCAAGCAGTGAGAGAGAAATATTGGGAGGAGAAAGGGAGAAATTGAATGGGGCAAATTATCTCTCATAAAAGAGGCAAGCAAAAGACTTATTAGTGGAGGGATAAAGAGGGGGGGCGAGAGAAAATCATGAGCTCTACTCTCATCACATTCCACTAAAGGAAAGAACAAAATGCACACTCATTTTGATAGGAAAACCTATCTCACAATACAGGAGAGTGGGGGACAAGGGCACAAGCAGGTTGGGGGGGAGGATAGAGGGGAGGGCATGGGTAGGAGAATGCAATCTGAGGTCGACACTCATGGGGAGGGAAAGGATCATAAGAGAATAGAAGTAATGGGGGACAGGATAGGATGGAGGGAAATATAGTTAGTCCTATACAACACAACTAGTATGGAAATCATTTGCAAAACTACACAGATTTGGCCTATATTGAATTGCTTGTCCTCCAAAGGGAAGGGGTGGAGAGGGTGGGAGCTAAAGAAGTTGGAACTCAAAGTGTTAGGATCAACCGTAATGTTCTTACCACTAGCAAATAAGAAATACAGGTTAAGGGGTAAAGAAAGCTATCTGGCCCTACAGGACAAAAGAGAAGAAGGAGACAAGGGCAGAGAGAGAGGATAGAAGAGAGAGCAGATTGGTCACAGGGGCAATTAGAATGCTTGGGTTTGGGGGGGAGGGGATAAAAGGGGAGAAAATTTGTAACCCAAAACTTTGTGAAAATAAATGTTAAAAGTTAAATTAAAAAAAAAAAAAAGCATGTGGGGTAGCGACGGAACCTGAGTCTCCCCAACTTTAGGCCTGGTGCCTTATGTCCTCATAGACCACTGGGCTGTGGACAGACGGAAATGCTTGGGAAGTTTTTATTTGATATTGGAGGCAACAGGGAGTCCTAGTAGTTTACAGAGTAAGGGGAGGAGGCGATACAGTCAGACCTAAGCTTTAGAAAAATCCCTTGGTGGCTTCATGGCCTGTAGTGTGGAGATGTTTGTCCACAGATATCAGGAGCTTAAAAAAGGTTTGCAGAATTTCCTGAATTGAACTATGTGTTCTGCATAAGGTCCCTTTCAGCTCTAAATTCCCAAATCCCACAACTCTGGTAATACAAGTTTCTGTAGTTCATTTTAAGTATTGATTTTCCACCAATTAGATTTAAATAGGATTCTTTTAAGGAACTCAGATATTGCATAAAAACAAAGTAGGATCACAACATTATAATAAACAACTCAAATTAAAAATGTGTAAAATGTTAAAACTTATAATAAAACGAACGCTTTTTAAAATTCTCATATTGTTACTGGGCACACACTGCCGATAATGTGATAGCTGTCTAAAAATGCCCGCTTATATTTCAAGCACAAAATAAAACCTTAAACCCGGTAAAACTTTCTTCTTCCTATATGCCTGAAGATTCTCTGATCACTTATCTCTGAATAGAAACAAAGGTGATAAAAATAGGGACCTGCTTCAACGCAGCCCCATTTGTCACCGCATCAGTTCTATGATTGTTACTATGGTACAGTAAGTCAGAAAAACTGAGGAGAGAGGCACTTGTGTACTACAGTATGCCAGACATGCCACACAGCTACAACATGTCAAAACAAAACTGAATGGATTCATCTGCACAGAAGACAGGCTATGTTACGTTGTTAGTAATTAGTCATGTGAGCGATCCATTTACAAGAATTTTGCAATCTTCTGTTTTCTACTTTTTTAAAAAAAAATTCAAGAATTTAATTATTTAATACTTATTACATTTGCTTATAATTTAAGAAATGTACTTGTTTATCTGAAGTTCACCCAAATTTCCATTTTCTTTACAGAGAAATCAGAACTAAAAATTATTTAACCTATGAATGCTGATATGGGAAATTTTGAAAATACATTTTAAAAAGTGCAATCGTGGACTATATTTTCAGTATGTTTCTAAACAGAAGAATACAATTACAAATGCACTATTCATTTTGTTTTGGTCACTTAATATGTAACAGAAAAACTACTTTGAAAAAAAGCCACAAAATTTCCTAATACTTTTCCGAATGCTTCTGGTCAAATTATATTTTCTTCCTTTCTCAGGAGAGCTAAAAGACGGTATGCATTTAAAAATAAACAAGTTAAAAGAGCTGACTTGAAGGTCATGGCTATAGTGGCATAAATACTGTACTATTCCTATTTTAGGCTTCATATTTTACCTTTTTCCAAAGAAACAAAATTTAATCAGACTCTTAAATCAATGCAGAGTAGAAAAGGAATCCATTCATACTGAAGCTCATTTAAGAGCATGCTGATGTTGATACAATGATAAACACTGAAATTTGAAAAGTGTGTTGTTTTGGTAATAATATACAATTTCAAGCCGTTTCTAGACAAAAAAAATTAAAACAATAAACTAAGTATCATTCCAAAATTTAACCAAGCAACTGTCTAAATTAGTTAAATTGAAACATTGAATAATATTTAATTTCTGGAACCTTAACTGAAAATTGAGGTGTTTAAATAAGGAAGCATCAAGTTACTTTCTGAAATTAGGTGCTAAGGCTTTAGATTTTACAAAGGTTTCTTAGTGTATCATATACTCAGACAGCTGTTTGAACAAATAATTTAGACTACAAAACAGAAAAAACTGTAAAAATTTTTAGGAAGTGGTTCATTTAATTATTCATTAGAGTATACACCTGTGTAAAATCTGGGGATATATTTGCATTTTATGTGCGTATCCACAAGTATAATTTATTAAATACTTTTTGTACTTAAATTTGTGCTATCTTGCTTTATTTGTATTCATCTGTGGCAATCATATTACTGAAATTCTTTTTCAAATTATTTATAAAAGATATCTAAGATATTAAATATGCCTTCAGATTAATAAACAATTAACTCATAGAAAATTCGATTTGGACTTCAGTAATTAGAGAAATTAGTTTCCTAAAAAGCTCTCAATAGTACTGAGGTAATATACATGCAAATGTGTTAAACTTGGAGGTTAGTAAAAGGAGCTATCCCATAAAGTCCTTTTATATATTTTTTTTCACAATATGCACAAAAACAGAATATGAAATCAGTAACACTTCACCCATTCTCATACTTTGGAGAGCGCTAACAACATTTTACTAGTCGAAACCACTTTATCTTCATGTCTCCATAAGGCAGAGTTGGTGCATAATGATGTAATTTATATTGCCTAAATGTTATTTTGGGAGCACTGCATCATTTCTCAAACTTCATGACCTTTACAATTTTCTAAACTTTTATTTCCCTCATTATTCTGAACAGATTTCATTACATATTTTGAATGTAAACAACCCTGAATAATGATGGAGACCATCACGTATGTACGGCTCTGACAATTGTGCATGAAGCCGAGATGGAAACCCAGTGCATTAATTTACCTCTCATCTTCGGTAACTGCACTCCCATAAAAAGTTTTATACTCAACTCACATAAATCATGTAGAAGAAAAATGAGAAAATCTGGTGGCTAACTCATCTTCTACCATTCTGCGAAAATGAAATTCACTGAAATACCTATCAAAACTGCAATCATCAAGAGATAATGTCTTCTTAGGTCTATCTGCACTTTCCGATTTAATTTCCTCCATGCCCTTGACATCCACAGATACCATTAAGATTAAGTGCACAGAGTAACTGAGCAGTTTTCAGATTTTGATATATGGGGCCCAGGCACTAAATGTAATATCATCATTTGAAAATTAATGCAATATTTCTTTTGTTAGTTTTTTGACTTGGAAAGCAGGATGAATACTTTGGTTTCTCTCAAGTAATTTCCCCATCAGAATGACATGCAATTATGAACAGATATGCACCTGGTCAGAGGTCAGTCAAATTACTACATCATTTAATGAGTAGAAAGATCAAAATGGAGCACACTGTTGCTGCTGAGAGACGCCTTGCAGCCTGCTACATCAAATATGATGGAATCATTAGAGTAATAAGCATGAAAATCTGTTTGCAGATTAACCTGTGGTTTCATGCTGCTTTCATCTAATGGGGCGCTGTGGAAATCTTGTCAGCTTTTCATCAGCTACGATCAAATTACCAAAATTGCGTACAAACCACTGGTGCAATTGGAAACAACATCTACAAGGCCACTTTTTTTTTTTTAATGCTGGTGCCAAAGAAAATAAGCCACTTTATATTTTACAATTTTATTTACTGTGCTTTGTCTGATCATTTGGATAATCAGCACATGCTGAAACAGGCACCATATATACCTCTGAGAAGTTTCAATGTGGAAAAAAAGGCAACCAAATTTATGGAATGCAATAAATACTAATATGACTGCACACACAGTACAAATGTGAAACATAATAAAGATGAAATGGGGTGAGGGGAGGCTTCAATTCATGGAAATTCTGGTCATTAGGAAAGGAAAAGTAACTTATAAATTAGGATATACAATTGTGAAGTGATAAATAAAAAACTACATCAGTGTAGAAATTAAAATTCCTTGAACATATTCATATATATATGTATATATATATATATACTTATGCATGGATGTGTACATCTATGTATATACACTGTTCAGATGGACATTTTAGTTCTCTCAAGTTGAAGAGTAAAACTGGAAAGATGGGCAAAGAAAAATTTCTTTAGGAATGGATTTCTTTGCAAGTGACATGAAATGTACTAGAGGAGAGCTAGCTATATTTCAGTGGAATGAAATAACAGTATTTAAATCTTGTAAAAGTTATTAGTATTATTGGAATTGTCAGAGAAAATAAAATAGCCACATGAACATGGGACCAATGTTTGGAAAAAAATTTAATAAAGTCTTTTTATCCATGTAGGATTTTTATCAGTGATGGTAACCCTCTCACGGCAGTGAAATGTACAGCAAATCGCAGTTCAAGGAAAGCTTATTTTTTTTTATTTAACATTTTTATGTTATACATGTAAGGATTTCAAAGGACAGACAATAAAAAGCAAAGCAAGGCAGAGGGTGTGGTTATCTATCTCCATTTCCCAAGTGAAGAAACAGAAAGTCCAAGAGGTCCCTGGATGACCTGAGGCAGCACAGTGCAGAGAAGCTATGGGAAACCTGGGCACTGGGCACTCTCTCTGTTAGAGTTCTTTCTCTTCAGTCACTGAATCATCTAGTGATTGCCAATAATAACGAGAGAGCAGGAAGGGTGACCTTGTCCAATCCTCATTTTGCAGGGGAGGAGATCAGTGGGGCACTATACGAAAAAATGGATATCCAGAGCGGCTGACTCATTGAAGAGGACACAGCTCTCTCTGCTGACCATAAGGCTAGGGTTCTTTCTACCACATACTGGGATACTATTCTATGAAATGATCAAACAGGGAAGCACATTTTCTCTAGACTGAGATATGTGCCTATTGTAATGCATTTTTTAAAATTTTGCTTTATTTCATTTATATTTTTTTGAGCAGTACAGAAAGGAAGAGGATCCCAATTAAAAAACCCTCAAAAGACACATGGGAAGTAGAGCCAAGATGGCAGAGTAATTGGAAGCAATGTAGCCAACCTCATCGTCATAAACTCCTCCTAACCAATCTAGAAAATTTACTAGGAAGAGTCCTGGTGGTTAAATTCTGAGAAATTCAGAATGAGTTCTTCTTGCAGCCTAGAAAGGGAGGTCTTAGGACACAATACTCAGAGGTTAGGCCATGAGTATGCTAGGCACAGAATACTCTAGCACCCAGGGGGAGAATATATATAAACCAAGGCAAGAGAAAGTCTCAGAATCGTACCAGAGTAACCCCAGAAACACAGTGGGGCACTGCAGAGGGGAAAGGGGGCAAACAGTAGCTTTGTCCTTCACCATTAGGTCCCAGAGTCCAGATGCAAGGCAGAATGAATGAGTAGAGAACTTGCACATGGCGGTTAAGTTCCCTCATAGGTTTATGGAGAAAGATGGTTGTTCAGAAGCAGGCAGCAGCATAAGTGGTGGCCGTGGAAGTAGTAGTAGCAGTAGCAGCGGCAGGTATAGCTGATACCCCATATGCAAAGCAGGACTTCATTTCTAATGTCTAGTCCAACTCCTTCTGAAAGCAGAAATGTAGACTTGTCCAAGTCACTTAGGGTGAACGTCTTTTCCTTAGAGGATTCTCCTTCAAGGTATCCTCACAATTGATGAGATTCAAATAGAGTGATCAACGAGAAGCCCATTATCTCAAGTACCACTTAAAACCACTGATTTAGAGACAGCTTGAGTAAATTCTTTCCAGATGACCTTGCACCTCAACATTTTGGGGTGCCCCTAACCTCAATAAATTGAACTGAGGACCCTATAAATTTTGGGGAATTTCATCTTAGATGAGCTTGCTGAGATTTAGGGATGGTGGGACCTTGAAATAGGGACATGAGGGTTCTACCAGAATGAATTCAACCCAAGCTTTCTTTCAGCTAATCAAAACACCAATAAAATGAGGGTAAGATTCTAAAAATCTGCTGTACTGGTCAGACTCTTACGGAATCTAAGCATTTTAAGGAATTGTAATGCATTCTTTCTAATCAAAAGGAAGTCCTCCTGATTCCACTGAAAAACTTAGCAAATAACATGGACAGAGAGATGGATCTGAAGTCAGGAAGAGCACAGTTCAAATCCTGCTTCTGACACTTACTGGCTGTGTGACCCTGGGCAGGTCCCTTATCCACTACCTGTGGCAGTTGCCTCTTCTGCAAATTGGTGCTAACAAGAACAGTGTCCATGTTCCAAGGCTGCTGTGAGCATCAAGTGAGATTTTGTAAAGTGCTCATTATCATTATAATGAAGCTAGATGGTGCCATAGTGCAGACAGCGCTGGGCCTGGAGATAGGGAGATGCTTCTTCCTGGGTTCAGATCTGGCCCTATACATTTGCTAGTTTCACATTTGTACTCTGTGTGCAGTCATATTAGTATTTATTGCATTCCATAAATTTGGTTGCTTTCTCTCCCCACACTGAAACTTCTCAGACGTATATATATGGTACCTGTTTCAGCATTTACTGATTATCCAAAGGACAGACAAAGTACAGTAAATAAAGCTGTAAAATACAAAGCGTCTTATTTTCTTAGGCACCAGCATTTAAAAAAGAGTGGCCTTGTAGATGTTGTTACCAATAGCTCCAGTGGTTTGTAAGCAATTTTGGTAATTTGATCATAGCTGATGAAAAGCTCACAAGATTTACTACAGGGCAAGTCACTTAATCCTGGTTGCCTCAGTTTCCTCATCTATAAAAAGAGCTGCAGAACAAAATGGCAAAACACTATGGTGTCTTTGCCAAGAAAACCCCATATGGGGTCACGGAGAATTAGACATGACTAAGCAACCACATTATCATGAAGGATTGTTCTTATTATACAGGGTACTAAAGTTAACTGCAACTGAAAATTCCCTTCTTTCAACTATTATTGGGTTAAAAAAACATTTTGATGTCTTATCTACATCCGTGTTAACACATTTCAAAAGATTTAAATGTTATTATCTACTAAATCTGAAAAATATTTAGAGGTGATGTCACATGTTTTTTCAAACCTGGTCATTTTTATCTTTATTTCACATTTTAAATAGGCATTTATTTTCTGAATAATTCCTTCTGTTCTTTCCAAGGTACCTTGGTCATGTCATTCAGGTCATGAATTAATCATCTGATGACTAAGACAAAATGTAATAGGAGTGTGTGTGTGTGTGTGTGTGTGTGTGTGTGTGTGTGTGTGTGTGTGTGTGTGTGTGTGTGTGTGTGTGTATTCTAATCTTTGTCTATTTAAGACATGGGTAACAGAGTCTGAATTCTAGTAACTGATACAAGGTTATCATAAGGCCAAAAATCATAATTAGAAACTATTTCCTTTTTAAAAACAAACAAGCAAATTTATATCAAAACAATAAAACACTTTACCTGGGAGTCATTAGGCCTGGATTTGGATGCCAGCTTTCCCCCTGCTTAAAAGCATGTCAACATCCCCACCCCATGGCATCAGTTTTCTTACCTGTAAAATGAGAAGGATGGACTAGAAGATTTCTAAGGTCTCTCAGTAACTCTTAATTCCAAGAATCAATCAATTAATTTGTTCTTGCAGTGCATTATAGAAAACATTCCAATATGAAGCAGTCTCCTAGTGCCTGGATTCAGTGCTAGAGCTGCTGAAGTCAGAGTGAGGTACACTGACTCTCAATAGAACAACAAAAGTTGGTTATATTTATCTTCTGATATAATTTTTAGAACAAAGCTCTAACATACCAGCAAAATAGGTGATATGAACAGAGCTATGCACATATAAGAAAGGGATTGGAATAAGTGAAAAGGAAGATAAATTAATGACATTATTAATATAAATATGACATAGTATTCACAAAGTCTTTAGAGCCTAATTTTTCATTCAACTTAATTCTGCAATGCAGACTTATTAAAACTGCAAAAACAAGATGATTAAAAATGAATATTACTTCACTTCTTTCAGTCCATTTTTCCTGAAAGCTAAGATTGCAGATAATTTATTTTCAATAATTAGGTGTTCTTGCTATAACTGGTAACTTAAAGGAAAAGTAGTTTTCCTTTAGGAAAACAACAAAAATAAAACCATGCAGTTGTAGAGATCTTTGTACTTTTCAATGTGCACGCGATAACATTTTATCACTTTATCTTGCAGGAAGCTAGAGGGAAGAAGTGATTGTAGGATAAAGTGATAGATCTGAATCAGTGGAAATCTGATATCAGGTCATAAATGGCTTAATTCTACAAGTTCCACAAATGGAAATTAGGCCACAAACTCCTGATTCTTTGTCCCATGCTTGTTCTATTACACTTTATAAAATGACAGCAAGATTATACACAAAATATTACTAAACATAGATGACAGATTTGAGACAAACTGTTCACTTGCACATATAAAGGTAATACTGTCAGGAAGGAATTGCACAGAATTGTTTGAGGCTATATTACTAACACTTGTTTTCTCACAAATTACTGAGGCTAGGTCCAGATCTCTTAAAAGTGACAATGTGGTGCCCCATTCACTACATGAGTATGTAAATGCATTATTATGATTGTTGCTACTGAACTTATATTTTTATTGACATATTTTCACTAGTAACATAGTAGAAGTACTGCAGCTGATTATTCCATCCTTTAGCCTCAGCCTGAGACCATCACAGGGGCCCTGGCATTGAAATCACCACAGGATTCCTTCGAATGAATGGCTCTATCACAAATCCTGCTCATTCAGATCCCACCAGGATTTCCTTTTCCTAAGGGGGACCTCAGAGGCTCCCCATGCCTGGCCAGTGGTCCTGCAAATGAATTCTTCTTTCTGTTTCTTCCAATTGGAAATAAGAGATCCTGGAAAACATGGGCTGTTTTGCATTTGTCTATGTATATCCTGCTACCAGCATAGTGCTGAGAGTACAGTTTAATGGTTAATTAATATTTCTCCATTCCACTCCATATGAACAGACAGCATTTTAAGATTTGTAAAGTGCTTCACATAAATCGCCCCATTTTCAGCATTAGGACCAGGCGACAGGATCTCTTTGGTCCTAACTCAGTTCTAGCGAAATATAGACTTTGTACTGAGTTCTGTACTCCAATCCAGGTACACTGTACACATTGTGGCAGTGGAATTTTAACCAATAAACATTTTAAAACTACCACTGAGAGTGAGACTGGGTCACTTTAAGAAAGTCAGGAGATCTATTTTATTTAAAACAAATTTTCTACAAATGCCAAATACAACACACTTCTGTATAAAAATGCTTTAGAAAATAAACACTGATGTGGTATCATAAGCAGCTGCAGCACAAATTTATGAATGATGTCACGAGGACCTATGAGATACAAGGCAGACGGTGTGGTCTAAGGAAAGGAATGTTGTACCTGGAGTTGGAAAACATGGGTTGGAGCTTTAGCTCTGAAGTGTCCTTGGGGGAAGGAACTAAACCTCTCTGAGCCTCATTTTCTCCACTGGTAAAAGAGTAAAATGGAGTGGACAAGAAAGGATAATACTGCCTACTTCCCAGAGCTACTGCAAAAAAAAAAAAATTTGCCTGTATCTTAAATCACCATAGAAGTGTGAGCTAGATCTTTGAAGAAAATAAGAGTTGGTCATTGTCCTCTATTCTGTTCCAAAAAGTAAAGATGGAAGTGGATGAAGAGCAGTGATCTCCCCCTAGCAAGGTACTGCCTTGCTTGGGGAAACATTTTCTTTTCTATTAATTAAATGATAATAACCAATATATTCAAAATACTGACTTTAAAAATAAACTGACCTATAATCAATTTTGTGTTTTAAAATAAAATATGAAAACACACATACTTAGCTCCTGACAGAAATGCAACAATAATTTTATTTGCAAAACTCGGTCCAATGTAAGCTTAGCCAGGTTAGGGAGGGCTTTTATCAGCACCTGTTGGTGGTTATTGATTAGCACATAACAACAATGGAAAGGCCTACATTTCTGGCAAGCAGCAACAGTATTCTTATAAACCACGGAGGGCTCAACAAACTATTAATGACAGCCAGCTTTTCAACACTTAAAATGGCCAGACTGTGTTGCTTGACCACAAGGACAAGTAGGTCATCACTCTGAAATGTTCTAGAGAATAAGATACATAAATGGGAACTCGTGGCAACCCCCAAACCCCAGGTATGGCTCCATAGTTCTTCTGTTCTTCAGTTATTAATAGAAAGCAAATCCCATTTAAAGTGGTACACACCTTTATTCAGGTTTTACGAAAAGATTTAACAACTTCTCTAACTGGTTGAAGGATAAAAGCACATTGTTTCATTTGGCCTGACTAGCTCCACTGAGCAAATCAGGGCTTGCTATCAAAATGTCTGCTCTGAAACTTTAATCCACGTGTTATGTCCATGGATGACTGGAAACTATTTTTCCTCAGGTACCTTTTCATTCTTTGTCCAATCCGGAGGAGCCTACAATCATTCCTACAAGAGTCTGATCACTAAATTTAACAGGGAGTAGCATCAGCTGCAGCCGAATGCATCATACTGGGCCAGCATAGCATCTATTTGCTCCAGTATAGACTTAGTTCTAGTTTATTTGCATTTTTCCAACTCAAATCTCATTTTCTTTTTGTATCTCTGCTAAATTCTATTCTCCTTCAGTACGTTTCTCTACATATTCTCTAGGATGGCAGCTTCACTTATTTAACTCATTTACTCTCAAGCCAAGGTCGCAAGTTCAGTGGGAGAGAAAAACTGTTTCAGAGATGGATCACACTTGAACTTCATCAGACAAATACATGCCATTGCAAATTGAGAGCCCCATGCCAAGCAATGCTCTAAGAAATTCTGCATCTAACGCAGTTTTCCGATTGGTGGGTTTTTCCTGGAGCCTCCATTTTGGGGGGTTGGTCCAGGCTGGCCAACCTTCATTCCCCTCTCAGCACTGGCACCTTCTTTTCCCTTGTCCCATCCCTTTGTGTGTCATCTTCCACCATTAGAATGTAAGTCCCTGGATGGCAGGGTTATCATTCCTTTAGGGCATCTCTATCCTCAGCACTTGGAACAGTATGTGGCAGAGTTGTTCAGCCATTTCAGTTATGTCAAATTCTTCGTGACCACAGTTAGGGTTTCCTTGGCAATGATACTGGAGTGGTTTGCAATTTTCTTCTCTAGCTCATTTTACAGATGATGAAACTAAGGCAAACAGGGTGAAGTGACTTGCCCAGGGTCACACAGCTGATAAGGGTCTGAAGCCAGATTTGAACTCAGGAAGTGAGTCTTCCTGATTCCAGGACCAGTACACTATTCACTGTGCCATCTAGATGCCCACTTGGTACATGTTTAATAAACGCTTGTTGTTGTATTGTCTTGGTCCCTTTTATCACCATTGGGAAAAACAATGTTAAGTATATGCATACACACACATACACACTCCCTGTGAAAACTTCCTGCATTTCTTTGGCTTTACTGAGTCTATACTAAGTAACATCACACAACCTCTGCAAACATCATTATTTTGCTTGCTACCCGCAACGCTGCTATGGTTAAGATATTAAATGAAGGCCATGAAACTGGTAACCTGTTACATTCTACTGAAGGCTCTACTCTAAGTGAGAGACAGCGTGGCACGGTGAGAGGCACACCTGTGTTTGATGGTGATGGTTCCGGTAGAGCTGAGGACCTTGGGCGAACGGCTTTGCTGTTCTGGGCCTGTTCTTCTGAACTCGATGATCCGAGTCCTGTGAGCTCTAAGGTTTATGATTCTGTCTTTATCTCCTGTCAAGCGTTCTGAGTTATGTGTTCCTCATTCAATTGACAGAAAAGACTCTAAGCACTGAGTAGTTAATAAACATAATAAACAATCATTTGGCTCATAATCTTTAAAAATCACCAACATGTTACAAAATGGATGATTTGAACAAACATTTAAGAGTTTCGCTATGTTCTGTTTCATTTTCTTAAGCCAAGGCCTAGAAAACAATCAAGAAGCACAATGCTATGCTAAGAAAGTCACCTGACCCCTCAGCCCCCACCTCCGACCTCCCCTCAGACACTGAGAAAGGCAGTCCAGGACTCTAAGCTCAAGAGCCTTGGGAATAGCAGTATCTCCCACTTTCTGTCTAGGCCTTGTAGCCTTTGTGAAGGGGAGAAGTCACTGGGGAGAAGGGGCCCCTCTTCCTCATCACTATCAGCAACAACCACTGATCAACTGCCACCAAAAGACCAACAATAAACCTGAGAAAAGCTCCTGCCCCCCAGGGTCACTTGTAGGCCGGCCTCCCAGCCATCACCTGTGGAGAAGGGGCCGGTTAGCCCCCATAACTGCCAACCAACTCCCAGGGTAAGCAAGTCAGCCCAGCTCCAGCAGCAAGGTAGGAATGACACTGGACACTAGCACCTTGGCCACTCCCTCCCGTTGGACCGTGATGGAGGCAGACCAGAATCCTGAACAGGAAAGCCTTTGGAATAGCCACGTTTGCAGCCCAGTCCAGCAACAGAAACCTCAGATATGATGTTATCAGAGGCAATGACATTAAAGAAGGGCCTGACCATCTGTTTCTGCTGCATCCTAAGGACCACTGTGGTTTTCCATCCAACCCGCAGCTGAAACTTCCTTTATGGGTCATGTCCCCATTACAAGGTGAGCTTTCTTAGAGCAGGGGCTGTTCACTTATCTCTTTGTAACCCCAATGCTTAGTGAAGTGCTTTGCACATAGTAAGTGCTTCATAAATGCTTTAATTCATTTATTCATTAATAAATAATAGTCTAAAATTTTTAACCAAGAACCTGGAGGATTGTGCTGAGGCCAAGTTAGAACTGATAACACTGTAACTGAATAAATGTGCATGTGGAGAGGGATATGACCCAGGGAAAAAGAAAACAGCATTAAAGGTCCTTAGTCTCTGTTCTTTCCCTCACCCTCTAGTAAGATGCACACACACACACGCACATGCACGCATGCAAGTGCAATTACACAAATAAAGAAACTTAAAGTACCTCTCTTTATGGACATATGAATTCAAGTCTTCTGGACTCCAGGCCCAGAGCTCTATCCACTGGGCTACCAGCTGTCTCTTCTTCAAGATAAATAAAATAATGAGCTTAATAAAAATGCAAAGAATGAAAAACAGGGAAAATACACACTTTAGAGTTCTAGTATATCTTTTTAAAATTTTATATCATGAGATTTAGCATCCCATTAATTTGCTGACTATATCCTAATTCTTAATTGACCACAACAATATTTCAAAGAGGAATATATGACCTTGTAATTCTGTAGAAAAGTCATGTCTAATAGTCATGTCAAGTCTAACATTCACTGAGTTTCCCCCTAGGGGGGATTAAACAACAGGGTTCCCTTCTTAAATTCTATCTCCATTCATTCAAGGCACAGATGATTAACAAGAAGAAAGAAACCGGTAGTTATTGCAAGTGCAGCCTGGATGGCTTCTCTTCTCAAACTCAGACACACAGTGGGAACACAAAGACCCTAAAAGAGTTTTGCAGGTGCTCAGGGGCACTGGTACTGGGTGAGAGCCAAGGCTTGTTATCCTGGGACAAAGAGGACCAAGAGACTCTGGAGGATGCTCAGCGGAATGCAGAGCGTGTGACAGAACGCACAGACACGCCCCAGTGTGGCTCCTGGGAATGAGGCATGACAGCCAACAACTGTTGTTTCATTTCTCAGAGAACATTCCTAATGTTCCTGAGCATTATTACGCACAAAACAGTGCACAGAATAACAAACTAAGAACAGCCCATATTCAGTGGATTGATTTCTTAATGTAAAATTGTAGTGGGTCTCAAAATACTCAGAAAACATTCAAAGCACTCTAACTAGCATCATAAAGCCTGCATTCTTCCTTCTCCTTGCATCTTTAAAATAAGTTTATATTTTAACAGCAATTAAAGGGCATGTTTCAGAGAAAGATCAAACAGGAGCTCAGTCCAGAGAAGAGGAAAACAGTCTGAAATTCTACAGTCTTTCCTGAAAGTCCTCTGAGAAAGAAAATCGTCATTCAGGTTATGAGATGCAAGGGATGACATGAGAGAACACCACTGAAGCAGGGGCCTTGCCATTAAACAGAAGAAGCACAAAATTTTGATATCATTTATTCTAATTCCCAATTATTTACTAAGATGTAATAATGATAGTAACAAAGGAAAGAGGACAGTTTATTTCAAATTAATGGGCTCACCTGACAATTTAGGCATAAATGAAAATTTGATTGAGGAGGACACCAACTCTTCCCCAGCATTATTAAAACCTGATTAGTCTTTGGTTGTGACACCTTGCTATCATTAAAAAAAATATTACTTTTATTCTTTTAGATAACTGCAAATTTCATGTAAAAAGTTTTTTTAAACAATCTTTTTTTTTTTTTTAGAATTTTGAGGTTCAAATTATTTTCTTCCCTCCTAACCTTGCCCCTTCCTTGAGAAGGCAAGCAATTTGACTTTGATTATTCATGTGAAATCATGCAAAACGTATTTCCATATTAGCCATACTGCCAAAGAAAACATAAATAAACAATAAAAATAAAGATAGTAAATAGAAGTGTGCTTCCATCTGAATTCAGAATCTGTCACTTCTCTCTCGACAGGTAGACAGAAATTTTTTTTTTTTTTTTTTTTACTTAACTTTTAACATTTATTTTCACACAATTTTGGGTTACAAATTTTCTCCCCTTTTATCCCCTCCCCCCTCCAAACCCAAGCATTCTAATTGCCCCTGTGACCAATCTGCTCTCTCTTCTATCCTCCCTCTCTGCCCTTGTCTCCTTCTTCTCTTTTGTCCTGTAGGGCCAGATAGCTTTCTTGACCCCTTAACCTGTATTTCTTGTTACCCAGTGGTAAGAACATTACATTTGGTCCTAACACTTTGAGTTCCAACTTCTTTAGCTCCCTCCCTCTCCACTCCTTCCCCGTGGAAGACAGGCAATTCAGTATAGGCCATATCTGTTTAGTTTTGCAAATGATTTCCATACTAGTTGTGTTGTATAGGACTAACTATATTTCCCTCCATCCTATCCTGTCCCCCATTACTTCTATTTTCTTATGGTCCTTTCCCTCCCCATGAGTGTCGACCTCGGATTGCATTCTCCTCCCTATGCCCTCCCCTCTATCCTCCCTCCCACCCTGCTTGTGCCCCTGTCTCCCACTCTCCTGTATTATGAGATAGGTTTTCCTATCAAAATGAGTGTGCATTATATTCTTTCCTTTAGTGGATTGTGATGAGAGTAGACCTCATGTTTTTCTCTTGCCTCCCCTCTTTATCCAACCACTAATAAGTCTTTTGCTTGCCTCTTTTATGAGAGATAATTTGCCCCATATAACTTCTGCCTTTCTCCTTCCAATATTTCTCTCTCACTGCTTGATTTCATTTTTTTTTTTGAGATATGATCCCATCCTCTTCAATTCACTCTGTGCACTCTGTCTCTATGTATGTGTGCGTGTGTGCATGTGTGTGTGTGTGTGCTCCCACCCAGTACCCAGATACTGAAATGTTTCAAGAGTTACAAATATTGTCTTTCCATGTAGGAATGTAAACAGTTCAACTTTAGTAAGTCCCTTATGACTTCTCTTTGCTGTTCACCTTTTCATGGTTCTCTTCATTCTTGTGTTAGAAAGTCAAATTTTCTTTCCAGCTCTGGTCTTTTCAACAGGAAAATTTGAAAGTCCTCTATTTCATTGAAAGACCATTTTTTCTCCTGAAGTATTATACTCAGTTTTGCTGGGTAGGTGATTCTTGGCTTCAGTCCTAGTTCCTCTGACTTCTGGAATATCCTATTCCATTCCCTTCTATCTCTCAATGTAAAGGGTGCCAGATCTTGTGCTATCCTGATTGTATTTCCACAATACTTGAATTGTTTCTTTCTAGCTGCTTGCAATATTTTCTCTTTCACCTGGGAATTCTGGAATTTGGCCACAATGCTCCTGGGAGTTTCTCTTTTTGGATCTCTCTCATGCGGTGTTCTGCGGATTCCTTGAATATTTATTTTGCCTTCTGGTTCTAGAATCTCAGGGCAGTTTTCCTTGATAATTTCATGGAAGATGATGTCTAGGCTCTTCTTTTGATCATGGTTTTCAGGTAGTCCCAGAATTTTTACATTGTCTCTCCTGATTCTATTTTCCAGGTTAGTTGTTTTTCCAATAAGATATTTCACATTATCTTCCATTTTTCGAATCTGCGCGGTATGTTCTGAGATATCTGTCTTTCTCATAAAGTCCTTAGCGTCCATCTGTACCATTCCAGTTTTGAAAGATCTATTTTCTTCATTGAGCTTTTGAATCTCCTTTTCCATTTGGTTAATTCTGCTTTTGAAAGCATTCTTCTCCTCATTGGCCCCTTGCACCTCCCTTGCCAACTGAGTTAGGCTAGTTCTCAGGGTGCCAATTTCTTCAAGATTTTTTTGGTTCTCCTTTAGCAGGGAGCTGATCTGCTTTTCATGCTTCTCCCTCATCCCTCTCATTTCCCTTCCCAGTCTTTCCTCCACCTCTCTAACTTGATTTTCAAAATTCCTCTTGAGCTCTTCCATGGCCCAAACCCACTGGGTGGGCTGGGACACAGAATCCTCGATTTCTGTGTCTTTGCCTAATGGCAAGCATTGTTCCTCCCCATCGGAAAGGAAGGGAGGAAGTGTCTTTTCTCCGAGAAAATACCCTTCAATGGTTTTATTTCTTTTCCCTTTTCTTGGCATCCTCCCCAACCAGTGACCTGACCTCTGAATGTTCTCCTCACACCCACCTCGCCTCCTGGTCCTCCCAGAAAGCGTTTGGGGACTGAGATTCAAATGCTGCTTCCCGCCTTAGGGTTTTTGGCGGGGGCAGGGCTGCTATTCAGTGTGAGAATTAAGTTCAGGAGGTCAGGGGCAGGGCCGCCTCTCTGGCTCAGTTCCCTCAGGGGGTTTATGCACAGACCTTCCACAATGGATCCAGGCTCCCGCCCGTTTGGGGAGCCCCTGTCTGTAGCCGCCTCTCAGCTTCTATCTCCTGGGGGGGCCCGAGCCATGGGGGCACCCCACTCCCCTCTCGACCCGCCAAAGACACTCTCTCACCTATCCCCGTCAGTCACCTGTTGGTGGGGGGGCTAGTGCCGCCGCTGGAGATCCCATCTCTGGAGCCTTCTCGGATCTGTACCTCTCGGAGCCGTGGCCGCCGCAGCAGGTCCGTGCTGGGCTCCGCGTCTGCAGCGCGATGGACCTTTTGCGAGAGGTTTGCAGGTCCCTCTGTGGGTGGGGGGACCCTCGTGGCCGCTGGAGATCCCGTCCCCATTGCCCTCTCGGATCTTTTCCTCACAGTGTCGTGGCTGCGGCAGGGCTGCCCTCTGTTCCCCGTCCCGGCGCCCAGTCCACGGCGCAAAGGACCCCCCACGAGAGGTTTGCAGGTCTCTCCGGAACAGAAATCTCCCTCGCTCCAATATTCCGTGGTCTCTGGGTGCAGAATTCGCCCTGGGTTAGTCCCCTCTAGCCGTTCTGTGGTTTGTGGGTTCGGAGCTATGTGTATGTGCGTCTTTCTACTTCGCCATCTTGGCTCCGCCCCCCCAGAATTTTTCATCATAGGTCCTTCTTAAGTGTTTTGGATCACTGACTTGATCAGAGTAGCAAAGCCACAGTTGATCATTTGAACAATATTGCTGTTATTGTGTACAATGTTATCCTGGTTCTGCTCACTTTACTTTCTATCAGTTCATTTAAGTCTTCCCAGGTTTTTCTGAAACCACCCTGCATTTTCTGAAATGACCCTGATGGTCATTTTTTATAACACAATAATATTCCATCACAATTGTATACCACAGTTTGTTCAGCTATTTCCCAAATGATTGGCACCTCCTCCATTTCTAATTCTTTGTCACCTCAAAAAGGGCTACTATAAATATTTTGTACATATGGGTTTTTTCCCCTTTTCTTTGGTCTCTTTGAGATACAGACCCAGCAGTGGTTCCTAGGTCAAAGGGAATACTTAGTTTTATAATTGTTTGGGTATAATTCCAAAGTATTCTGCATAATGGCTGGATTGGTTCACAATTCCAGCAATAGTGCATTAGCATCCCAATTTTTCCACATCCCTTCCCATATTTGTTACTTTCCTTTTCTGTCATGTTAGCTAATCTGACTGGTATGAGATGGTATTTTAACAGTTGTTTTAATTTGCATTTCTCTGATCAGTACTGATTTATAGCATTTTTTCAGGTGGTAATTGGTAGCTTAGATTTCTTTTTCTGAGAATTGCCTGTTCATGTCCTTTAACCATTTATCAACTGGGGAATGAGTCTTAGTTTTGCAAAGTTAGCTCTTTATCAGAGAAACTTGGTACAAAACTTTCCCTCCCAGTTTCCTGTTTTCTTTCTACTTTTGGTTGCATTAGGTTTTGTTTGTACAAAAGCTTTTTAATGTCATGTAATCAAAATTGTCTATTTTATTTCCAGTGATTCCCACTTTCTCTTATTTGGTCACAAACTCTCCCTTTATCCATAAATCTGACAGGCACATTTTTCCATGCTCCCTCTAATTTACTTTTGATATCATGCTGCTTGTCTAAATCATTTATCCATTTTGACCTTATCTTGGTATATGTTGTGAGATGTTGGTTTATGCCTACTTTCTGCCAAATTGCTTTCCAGTTTTCCTATCAATTTTTGTCAAATATTGAGTTTCTACTCTCAAAGCCTGGACCTTTTGGTTTATCAAACACTAAATTACTGGAGTCACTTAGTACTATGTAATGTGTACCTTGGGTAGCTAGGTGGTGCAGAGGGCAGTGCTGGACCTAAAGTCAAGAGGACTCATCTTTAAGGGGAAGAAATGATCATTCAATGAAATAGAAGGGTTTCAAGCTTTCATGATGAAAAGACCAGAGCAGAACAAAAAATTTCATCTTGAAATACAAGACTCAAGACAAATACAAAAAGGTAAAAAGGAAAGAGAAAACAAAGGACCAATAAGGCTAAACTTTCTGCATCCCTACATGGGAAGATGACACATGTAACTCTCAAGAACTGTATCATTATTAGTGCGATTAGAAGGAGTAGTCACAGACATGTTGTAGGTGCAGGGGTGGGGAACGTGGCCTTGAGGTTTTCTAGGTCCTTGGGTACAGCTTTTCTGAGTTCAAGTTTTACAGAACAAATCCTTTTATTAAGGGGATTTGTTCTGTGGAGTCTGGATTCAGTCAAAGGGCTGCATTTGAGGACCTAGAGGGCCACATGTGGCTTCAAGGCTTCAGGTTTCCCACCTGGTTTTGATGGAATGATAGGCAAAAAAATTACAGGCTGAAAAAGAGGATTGCATAGGGAGCAGAAGGGAGAGAAAATGCAATAAAATATCTCACATGAAGAGGCAGAAAAGACCTATTACAGTGGAGGGGAGAGGACACTGGGGATGGGCAGTGGCCATTGTTGAACCTTACTCTTATCAAAACTGGCTCAAAGAGGGAATAACATACAAGATACAGAAATATGTCTTACACTACAGAGGAAGGTTAAGAAAAGTGGGGGAGGGGGGGACCTGACAGAAGGAAAGGCAGGTTGAGGAAGGTGGAAGATAGAAGCAAAACTCTAGTGAGAAGGGAAAGCATAAAGGAGAGAGAGAAGGATAAACAGGAGGACAAACAGGATGGAGGGAAATACAGTAAGTAATCATAAATGTGAATGTGAGTGGGATGAACTAGCTTATAAAACGGAAGAGGATTAAGAACCAGAATCCTGCAATATGTTGCTTATAAAAAACACACTTGATACAGAAAGGTACACAAAGAGTAAAGGAAAGGGGCCAGAACAGAATCTACGATGCTTCAGCTGATGTAATAACAAAAAAACCCAAAACATACCAATCATGATCTCAGAAAAAGCAAAAGCAAAAATAGATCTAATTAGAGATAAGGAAGGAAACTACATCTTGCTAAAATGTACCAAAGACAATGAAGTAATATCAATACTAAACATATACTCCCCAAGTAGTACAGAATCCAAATTCTTAAAGAAGTTAAGAGAGTTACAGGAAGAAAGAGACAATAAAACTATGCTAGTGTGGGCCTCAAGTTTCCCCTCTCTGAACTAGATAAATCTAACCACAAAACAATCAAGAAAGCTAAGGTGAACAGAATTTTAGAAAAGTTAGATATGCTAGACCTCTAGACAAAAACTAAACGGAGACATGAAAGATATCTATTTTCTCAACAGCACGTGGCACCTACACAAAAATTAACCATATATTAGGGTATAAGATTCTCACAATCAAACATACAAATGCAGAAATATTAACAGCATTCTTTTAATTTCATAGTGCAATAAAAATTACATTCAATAAAGGCCAATGAAAAGATAGATTAAAAACTGACTTGAAAATAAACAATCCAATCTTAAAGAATGAGTGAGTCAAAGAATAAATCATAGAAACAATTTCATTACAGAAATTATCATGATAGATAATTTCATTACAGAAAATGACAACAAGGAGACAACATACCAAAATTCATGGAATGTAGTCAAAGCAGTCCTTAGGGAAAAATTTATATCTCTAAATACTTAAAAGAGAGAAAGAGTAGATCAATGAATTGGGGAGGCAACTAAAAAAATTAGAAAAAGAACAAATTAAAATTACCCAATGAAACACCAAATTAGATATCCTGAAAATCAAAGGAGAGATTAATAAAATTAAAATAAGAAAATTGTTGAGCTAATAAATAAAACTTAAGAGCTGGTTTCATGTAAAAAAAAAAACCCAATCTTATGGATAAACCATTGATTAATTTGATTTAAAAAAAGAACGAAGACCAAGTTAACCAATATCAAAAATGAAAAAGGTGAATTCACCACCAATGAAGAGGAAATTAAATCAATGATTAGCATTTTTTGCTTAATTATATGCCAATAAATCTGTCAATCTAAGCAAAAATGATGAATTTTTAAAAAAATATAAATCACCCAGATTAACAGCAGAGGAAATAGATTATTTAAACACCCCCCATCCCCCAATCTTAGAAAAAGAAATTGAACAAGCCCTAAGGAAAAATCCCCAGGGCCAGATTAGTTCACAAGTGAATTCTACCAAACATTTAAAGAACAATTCATTCCAATACTACATAAACTTTTCAAAAATTAGGCAAAGCAGTCTTACCAAATTCCTTTTATGACATAAATATGGTATTGATACCTAAACCAGGAAGAGCTAAAACAGAGAAAGAAAACTACAGACCAATTTCCCTAATGAATACTGATGCAAAAATTGGAAATAAAACACTAGCAAGAAAATTACAGCCATGTATCATAAGGATCATACACTACGGCCAGATGGGATTTATACCAGGAATGTGGGGCTGGTTCAACATTAAGAAAACTATCAGTATAACTGACCACTATAAATAATTAGAGCAACAGAAATCATATGATTATAGCAACAGATGAAAAAAAAGAGCTTTTGACAAAATACAGTGCTCATTCCTACTAAGGAGAATAGAGAATATAGGAACAAAGGGAGCATTCATTTCCAAAAAATTTTGAGTTCCAATTTTTCTCCCCATCTCTCTCCTCCCTCCACCCCATAATACTTTGCTTCCTGATTACCCCTTCCATCAATGTATCTTTCCTCCTATCACACCCCACCCTTCCCTTATCCCCATCTTCTCTCTCTTCTTGTAGGGCAAGATAAATTTCTATACCTCATTACCTGTATTTCTTATTTCCCAGCTGCAATGATAATTCTCAATATTTGTTTCTAATACTTTGAATTCCAACTTCTCTCTCTCCCTCCCTCCCTACCCATCCCCACTGAGAAGGCAAGCAATTCAATACAGGCTATATATGTGCTGTTTTGCAAAAGATTTCCATAATAATCATGTTGTGTAAGACTAACTATATATAATTCCATCCTACCCTATCCCCCTCCTTTTTTTTTCCTATTCTCTCATTTGACCTTGTTCCTTCCCAAAAGTGTCTACTTCTAGTTGCTCCATCCTCCCATTTGCCCTCCCTTCTATCATCCTCCTCACCCCACTTGTCCCCTCCTCCTCTACTTTCCTGTAGTGTGAGCTAGATTTTCATACCAAATTTAGTGAGCATATTATTCTCTCCTTAAGCCATATGTGAAGAGAGTAAGCTTCACTTTTCCTCTCTCATCTCCTCCCTTTTCTCCTCCATTGAACAAGATTTTTCTTACCTCTTATGGGAGATAATTTGCCCCATTCCATTACTCTCTTTCTCCTCCCAATATTTTCCTCTCTTATCTCTTAATTTTTTTTATGGGTATCATCTCTTCTCATTGAACTCAACCTGTACTCTCTGTGTATGTATGTATGTATGTGTGTGTGTGTGTGTGTGTGTGTGTGTGTATAAATCTCCACCTACCCAAACTGAAAAAAAAGTCTCAAGAGTTACAAATATTATCTTTTCATGGAGGAATGTAAACAGTTCAGCTTTAGAAAGTCCTTTATGATTTCTCTTTCTTGTTTACCATTTCATGCTTCTCTTGATTCTTAGGTTTGAAACTCAAATTTTCTATTCAGTTCTGGTTTTTTCATCATGAATGCTTGAAAATCCTCTAAATCACTGAATGATGATTTATTCTCTTGAAGTATTATACTCAGTTTTGCTGGGTAGGTGATTCTTGGTTTTAATCCCAATTCCTCTGACTTCTTGAATATCCTAATCCAAGTCCTTCGATCCCTTAACGTAGAAGCTGCCAGATCCTGTGTTATCCTGGTTGTATTTCCACAATACTTGAATTGTTTCTTTCTAGCTGCTTGCAATATTTTCTCCTTGACCTGGGAACTCTGGAATTTGGCCACAATGTTCCTAGGAGTTTCTCTTTTTGGATCTCTTTCAGGCGGTGTTCTGTGGATTCCTTGAATATTTATTTTGCCCTCTGGTTCTAGAATCTCAGGGCAGTTTTCCTTGATAATTTCATGAAAGTTGATGTCTAGGCTCTTTTTTTGATCATGGCTTTCAGGTAGGCCCATAATTTTTAAATGGTCTCTCCTGGATCTATATTCCAGGTCAGTTGTTTTTCCAATGAGATATTTCACATTATGTTCCATTCTTTTGGTTTTGTTTTGTGATTTCTTGGTTTCTCATAAAGTCATTGGCCTCCATCTGTTCCATTCTAATTTTGAAAGAACCATTTTCTTCAGTGAGCTTTTGAATCTCCTTTTCCATTTGGCTAATTCTGCTTTTGAAAGCATTCGTCTCCTCATTGGCTTTTTGAACCTCTTTTGCCAGTTGAGTTAGCCTATTTTTCAAGGTGTTATTTTCTTCAGCACTTTTTGGGTCTCCTGTAGCAGGGTGCTGACCTGCTGTTCATGCTTTGACTTCATGTCTCTCATTTCTCTTCCCAGCTTTTCCTCCACCTCTCTAACTTGATTTTCAAAATCCTTTTTGAGCTCTTCCACGGCCTGAGCCCATTGGGTGGGCTGGGACACAGAAGCCTTGACTTCTGTGTCTTTCCCTGATGGTAAGCATTGTTCTTCCTCATCAGAAAGGAAGGGAGGAAATACCTGTTCACCAAGAAAGTAACCTTCTATAGTCTTATTTTTTGTCCCTTTTCTGGGCATTTTCCCACCCACTGACATGACTTCTGAGTATTCTCTTCACACCCACTTGGCCTTCAGATCTGCCCAGCCAGCACTTGGGGTCTGAGATTCAAATGCTGCTTCCCAGCCTCAGGGCTTTTGGCGGGGGCAGGGCTGCTATTCAGGGTGAGATTAAGTTCAGCTGCTCAGGTGGGGGCAGGGCCACCTCTCAGGGCTCAGTTCCCTCAGGGGATTTATGCAGAGACCTTCAACAATGGATCTGAGCTCCTGCCTGCTTGGGGAGCCCCAGTCTGCTCCCGCCTCTGCTGCTGCCTCCCGAGGGGGCCTGAGTTATGGGGGCACCCCTCTCGGCAAGCCAAGAAGACCCTCTCACCAACCTTTGGGGTCCGTGGGTGGAGGGACCCACGCAGCCACTGGAGATTCTGTCCCTGAAGCCTGCTCGGATCTGCTCCTCTCAGTGCCGCATGGCCAAGGCAGGGCTGGGTTTGGCTCCAGGTCCAGGGCGCGACGGACCTTTTGTGAGAGGTTTTCAGGGCTCTCTGGAACAGAAATCTCCTCTGCTCCATTGTTCTGTGGCTTCTGCTGCTCCAGAATTTGTTGGGAGTTCTTTTTTTACAGATATTTTATGGGCTGTGGTTTTGGAGCTAGCATATGTGTGTCTTTCTACTCCGCCATCTTGGCTCTGCCCCCAAATGTATTATTTTCCTCAGCATTTTTTTTTTTTTGGTTCTCCTTTAGCAAGCTACTGACTTGCTTTTCAAGTTCTTCTATGGCTTGAACCCATTTCATATTCATTTTGGAGGTACTGGAGTCAGAAGCCTTGACTTCCTCTGACAGTATGCCTTGTTCCTCATCATCCAAAAGAATGGAAGGAGACGCCTGTTCACCAAGAAAGTAACCTTCTATAGTCTTATTTTTTTCCCTTTTTTGGGCATTTTCCCAGCCAGTTACTTAACTTCTGAATCATTTGTCAAGAGGAAGCTCCTGGAGCTCCTCCTCCTAGTACCAAGCTCAAGTCTGGGATTCCCATCAGTTGCTCAATTCCCCCAGGGGCTTTGGATGGGGGCGGGGCCAGCACTGAGGACTGAGGTTCAGATCAGCTGCTCAATTTCCCCAGAGGCTTTAAGCTGAGCTGCCTGGACAATGTACCTAGGCTGCTTCCGTGACCGCCTGCTATTGCTGCTGCTGCTGTCTCTGCTGAAGGGACCCCACTCCCCCTCACCCAGCTGGGAATGCCCTCCCACACTGACCTTTGGAGCTTTCTTTGTCGCTTGTGGGTTGAGGGATCTGGGACCCTTCCTGCTGGGAATTCTGCCCCAGAGGTCTGTTCAGGTTCTGTTCCTCCCGGTGAAATGGGACCAGGGCTGAGCTCCGCTCTGCTTAGCATCCTGTGAGATAGCCCTTTCCTTTCAGCCTTCCAGGTTACCTTTGGCTGAAAACCTCTTTCATTCTGTTGTTCTGTGGCTTCTGCTGCTCTAGAATTTGCTGAGAGTCATTTTTTACAGGTATTTTTTTGTGAGCTGTGGGGCAAGTGCTAGAGTATATGTGTCTTTCTTGACTTCGCCCCCAAAACTATCACTCTTTACAGATGATCTGATAGTATGCCTAGAGAACTCTAGTGAATCAACTAAAAAACTACTTGAAACAATGAACAACTTTAACAAAGTTTCAGGACATAAAATAAACCCACATAAATCATCAGCATTTCTATATATAACCAGCAATGCCAAGCAGCAAGAGATAGGAGAAATTTCATTTAAAATAGACAACAGAAATAAATAGACAACAGAAATAATATAGACAATATAAAACACCTGGGAGCCGACCTACCAAGACAAAATCAGGGACTATATGAACACAATTACACAACACTTTTCACACAAATAAAATCAGCATTAAATATGTTGAAAAATATCAATTGTTCATGGACAGGCTGAGCCAATATAATAACGACAATTCTACCTAATTTAACTTACTTATTCAGGGCCATACCAATCAAACTACCAAAAATTTATTTTATACAGGTAGAAAAAAATAATAAAATTTATCTGGAAGGACAAAAGGTCAATAACATTAAGGGAATTAGTGAGGGGAAAATTGGGAAGGAAGGTGAAGTAGCTATATAGGATCTCATACTATATTATAAAACAGTTACCATCAAAACTATCTGGTACTGGCTAAGAAACAGAGTGGAGGATCAGTGAAACAGATTAGATACACAAGGCACATAGCAATCTGATGTTTGATAAACCCAAACATACAGCTTCTGGGAAAATAACTATTTGACATAAACTGCTGGAAAAATTAAAAAAACAGTATAGACTAGGGCTGCACAACATATGGCCTGTGGGCTGCCTGTAGCCTGCCAAAGGATTTCAGGCAGCCCGCAAAAAATATAGAGGGTGTGAAAGAAAGTAAAGACATAATGAGTACTTTGTCAATACCCTGTTTCACCTGTCTTCCACTAGTTACTGTTGTGCCCATTATGTAACTTGGTGGGTGGGGTGCCACTGTACACTTTCTTCTGTTTATCATGTGACTTACAGCAACCAACCATCACCAGTCTGTCTCCAGACTGAGAGGAGTGAGAGTCGCGTCATTTCACTGTGTTTTCAGTTGTTACTGGTGTTGAACAGGGACAAAGTGAGTGCAGACATGTACCAATGCAGCTGATGCCCATGCCACTAAGTGGCAACAATATGAGGCCTTCTTCCTCTCCCTCACTGCTTGGCAATCCTCCAGGTTATGAGTGACTGGTGCTCTCGGCAAAGTCGGACACACAGTACAGTAATTGTTACACGAGAGCAGTTGCTGTGGAGATTTTTTGGTTCTAACTTCCAGGTTTTTGGGGTGACTTTGTAAAATGGGTGATAAAAAGAAATGGAAGACTGAATCAGAACACAGAGTGTTTAATCTAGAATGGACAAATAGATACCTGTTTACTTAAATGAGAGACAATATATTGTGTCTTGTTTACTGAGAAGTAAAAGAATACAATTCTCATTGCCATTCTGAATCAAAACATCCTGATTTAAGCAAATTGGACACCAATGAAAAACAAAGTGTCCAAATTTTTGAAAATTTGGGGAATTTTCAGTGGAAATCAATGGTTTTTCAAGAAAGTAAACTCAGAAAATGAGGTGGTTACTAAGGTTAGTTTTCAAATTTCTAAAGAAATCTATTTCAAACATGATTCCAGAGTATGATAAATTAATTGCTGATAAGAAGTGTAATACATCCCATTAACTAAATGTAAGCAGTAAGAAAACCTGAAAAATGTATTACAACTTGTACTGCTTAGCAAAGTAATTTTTTAAAATATTAATGTAATTTCATGATAAATAAAAATCTTACGCAATAAGGGTAATTAATTGACATTAATTGAAATGTCCCTTTGTAAAAATATGGTTTATTTGCAAAATAATTTAATCATTAATTATACCTTTATTTGGAAAGTGAGTTGCTGGAAACCTATCTGTGGCCTGAAGAAGTGTAGCTTATTTTAATTTTGGCCCCTACCTACTGCCAAGTTGTGCAGGTCTGGTAGAGACCAACATCTTATACCATATACCAAGATAAGGTCAAAGCTAGGGTGTTTGGGTTTATCAAACATTAGATTAATATGGTCATTTGCTACTGTATTTTGTGTACCTAATGTATTCCACTGATCCACCACTCTATTTCTTAGCCAGTACCACATAGCAGTTTCTTATGAATTCCCAACTGGACTTGTCTTAATAGCTGCATCCTACGTAGGCATTTCCAACTTAACATGTTCAAAGCAGAACTCATTACTCTCCCCCACCCCCCACAAAAACCCACCTTCTTTCTGAACTTCCTTATTACTGTAAGGGCATCATTATCTTTCCAGTTATCTACGTTTCATATCCTTGGTGACATTCTGACTTTTCATTCTCACTTACCCCAGATATTTAATTAGTCGCCAAATTTGGTTGCTTCTATATTCAGAACATCTTTTCCATTGTGTGCCTCCTCTCTATCACACAACCTTCCTAGTTTAGGCTTCTATCCTGTCTTCCTGGGAGTATGGCAATAGATTTCTCATATTTGGTCTCCCATGTCCAATCCATCTTCCATCCACTGGCATCAAATTCAAATAGAAACTGCCTCCCAGTTCTGAACACTATACCTCTCTTAATGCACTACATTACACTACTGACTCAAACTGAACTTTCAATTCACACACTTACCCCCCCCCCCCCAGGCTTTTTCCAATGAAGTGTTGTGGCATATCCTCCCATGTCCCATATATGACTATAGAAAAAACTCTGCATTTGGAACCAGAAGAAAAGGGTTCAAATCTAAACACTGTTCCCTTGTTAACTATTCTGATGATGGGAAAAGCAATTTCCCCTCCCTGGCCCTCAGTTTTCTTATTTGTAAGGTAAGTGTTGGACTACATGCTACTAATTTACACTGCAGCTTCAGACTCTACCATCAGATGAATCTTTAAGTTAGTGCACCTCTCGTTGGATTTTCGTCTGGAGGTCAAGGAGATCTCCATCCCGAGAACCATCCATACAACATCTAGCACAGCATCACATACAAGTATCTAGTAAACATTTTGGGATGCTGCTGATACTGATGCCAGCAGTTATCACCACCAACTCAAAAATCAAACTGATAAATATTTAACCTTTAAATTCCTTTGGGTAATAATCTATGATAATTAAGAAACCAAAAGGCTTCCATTTCTCTTGTATTTAAAATAACTGATCTTAAACAAATAGAGAGTTCTACGTTCTAAGTGCTATTTGCTGATGACACTGTGTTTTACCATTGCTTGTTTTTGTGGTATCAAAGTATTGTACATTAATAGTTAACAAAGATATGCATGATGTACGAATGAAGTCTTGTATTAAAAAAAGTATTCAGACTGTATTTACAAAAGAATCTGCTCCATTAATTATTCAACATTTGGATTTGACCAGAAACCAGACCGTGACTTTATAATGATCTGTTTAGATGAACTGCTTAATGTTCTGCTGAAAGACTCAGAGCAAGCTGAATGAGTTTCAAACTGGTGACAGTACCATAGTTTCCCCTCTGTTTTTGATCAGTGCATGGCTTTTAATGTAAAATCTGCTTCGATTTCACTAGTGGTTTGAATATGTTTACTTAAACCAAAAATATTTTGCATTTCAATGATTATTACATATTACAGAACTGAATGGAGTTTAAACCAATGCATTATTCATAAGGCTAAGACAACAGAAAAAACAAAGCTGTGCACTTCTTTCAAAGATTTTAAATTACTAAAACATACCATATTTATGCAGGAAATATTTGACTGCTTTCCTTATAAAACAAGTTTCTTTGTGTCAGATCAGGTTATGCCAAAAATTCAACACCAAATCGCTTTTGTTTATAATTAAGGCAACCACCAATTTAAGGACGATTGTCCATTTCATTTCATCCCTACATAAAAAAAGTAATTTAAAAAAATTAAAATCCCTTTGAAATGATAAGACAAATGAAAATGTAAGTGGCTTCCCATAATAACAGTGAACTGACCCTTTGGGGAATGGCTGACTTTCTCAATTCAAGGCATTCAAAGCTCATTCAAAAGTGTTCATTTAGAATGCAGATATCAAAGATGATGCAAATGTTCAAGAGAAAATTAGAACTTACCAGATGTTCTAATCCAGCTTTGATGTTTCCAGAATCCCTGTAACAGAAGAACAAAAGTTCTAAATAGTTGCTAAACCCTTGTCTCCAGTGATCTGTTTACCTTGGATATATATTTTTTTAAAGAAATCTTATTTTTCTAACATTTCTATTTTTACATTACCATAATGCAGAACAATTTCCACTAAAGGAAGAACCATTAATACGAACTAAATAATTCATCTAATAAAGTATATTTCATCTTTCACTGATAGAAATAACTTAAAATGCCATTAAAATGCCCTACAGTATCTTTGTGGACAAGGAAAAAAGAAGTGAGTCATCCGGCTATTTTAATAAATGACACCAAAAAAGTTACATTAAATCCTGCAGATTCTTATTAGAAGCAATTTTTTAAAAATTAAAAAAAAAATTTAGGGGCAGCTAGATGGCACATTGGATAGCGATGACATGTGGTGTCAAGAAGACCTAAGTTAAAATTTGGCCAAAGACACTTACTAGTTGTGTGACCCTGGGCAAGTCATGCACCCCTGTTTGCCTCAGTTTCCTCATCTATAAAATGAGCTGGAGAAGGAAATGGCAAACTACTCTATTATCTTTGCCACAAAAACCCCACATGGGGTCATAAAGAGTTGGACATGACTGAAAAAGTGATTAAACAATAGCAAATAAACAACTCGTGCAGATTCTTATCAGAAGCAATTTAAAAAAAACAACACAAAACCAAACAAAACTGGTATGCTCTTTCAGAGAAGCACCAGTAGATTGTAAGAATATCCCTGGGTATCTAGATTACAATCTTTTTTCTGACATTCATTTCTACCATGTTAGTATATAAGCAAAACATGCCTACTGGAACATTAGAAGCAAGGTGGGGGTGAGGGGAGAGGGGGAGAAGAGAAATTACTAAAGATAAAATCATAGATAATTCCAAAGAAACATCTTATAAAAGTGCTTCATTTAATGTTCTTTGCAACATATTATGCTTCTCATAAAAGTAGATGTGCTGTTTAGTGATTTAAGAAATCAACAATAAAAAGGAAAATTAAGGCCCAGGATGTGAATTAATATAGATTTCAAAACAAGATACTCAATGAACAGATTTCAAAACAGTTATGTGTCAAATTTTACTAAGGAGCAACATATAGAAAAATTAATGTCTGGTCCTCTTTACTGATATTAGTGATGTTATTATTAGTAATAACTGGTGGTTGCCCTTCATTATTGAAAGAGGACTAAAATGACATCACTATTTTGGGGTCCATGTGCAGTGTGTCTGATTGTGGTATGACCAGACCAATAACAGCTCAGAAGGTTCTACTACGGGTAGGACACAAATAGTCTACATCAACAACTGGAATGGGGATGGCTCTAAATTTGCATATCTCACATTTCTTTTGAGTAATTGGAATTCTACTTTGCTCATAGAGCGCAGCACCTTCTTTGATACTGAGCGCCATGCTGGGTGGTCCTGTGCCACTGTCTTCCATGTCTTACAATAATTACAAAGTCCTTCACAGAGACCTTGTGAGTGTCATTGCATTGTTTCTTCTGACCACCATGTGAATGCTTGCCCTGCGTCTAAATTTTAGACTATTTGCCTAAATAGTCTTTTAGGCAAATGTACATTTGGCATTCAAACATTGTGGCCAGCCCATCAGAGATGACCTCTCTGACGTAAAATCTGAATGCTGTGCAGGTTAGCTCAAGAAAAGACATTAATGTCCAGTACGTTATTTTGCCAGGTGATCTTCAGACTCTTCCTAAGATAATTCACATAAAAGCAATTCAGTTTCCTGGCATGTCATTGGTATACTGTCCAGGTTTAACAGGAATACAGCAATTGAGGTCAGCACAATGGCTCTGTAGATGTTCAGCCTGGTAGTCAGTTTAGTACCTCTTCTCTCCCACACTTTCCTTCAGAGCCTCCCAAACCCTAAGCTAGCTCTGGAAATTCGTGCATCAGTCTCACCATCAATGAGTACACTTCTGGAAAGCATACTGCCAAGGTGAGCGAATTTATCCATAGCATTCAAAATCTCAGTAATAATTACTCTCACTTACAAAGCATTTTAAGGCCACTGCAGTTTTGAGCTGGAAAGGGTCTTAGAGATCAGCTTTAGTCTAATGCTATCCTTTTGCAGGTGACAGAAATCATCACCAGAAAGGTGAGCAGTTCAAGGTCCGTAAAAGGCTTTTCTTGCTGTGATCCTGTGAACAGTCTAAGTCTTGTCATCCTTTTTTTTGCACATAAGGTAACTGAGTCAGGGTAATTCTATCACGTGAGTGGGCTGAGCTGAAAACCCATTCTTCCCCACCAGTACCCTTTCAACTATGTCCTGCTAACTCATGAAAACATTAGTTCTCCTTGCCATACCTAAAATGACCATTCTGCTCTCACTACAGAAAACACTTTTGCAAAATGACAGTACCTATAACTGAACTGCATTGACAGGGGCCAGGATGGTGCCAGAACAATGAATACAGTTACCCTCTCAGTCTCAGGACTCTTCCTCACCTTTCTCTACTTCACTCCCTAAATCTCTGTGTCAATCTCAGTCTCTTATTCTTTCTTCCCAACCCCAGGCTGGCCTCCTCCCCAGTCTTCTCCTCTCCTTGGTCACTCCCTCTCTCCCTCCCTAATCTCATCATCTATTTCTTCACATTATTTACATGGCGTGAAGGCCTCCGCACTGCACCTCAAATTCTCCTTGCCTTTTCTGACTAGTGCCACTGTATTCCTCCTTCATTACCTCCTGTCTTTCCTGTTCTCAGCACCCTTAGGGCCCTCATTTTAGAGAAAGTTTAGTATCTACAACAACTGGTCTATTGTTCTTCCTGTCATGCAATAGCAGGATGGCTTGACTTGGAGGAGACATTGAGATGCTTGCGTTTAAAAAAAAATACATGAAAAAATTTCATAAATAAAAATTAAATTAAAAATTTCAGAACACAAATGACAATACTACAAAAAAAAAAAAAAAGAAAATCCACATTATAACACTGAAAGAATTTAGAATATGTGATAGCACCCTGTCATTACATTCTGCTGACTTTCTAAGTTGTCCTTAAGTTTCAGGGCTTGAGGCACAACGTATTTTAGTACTGAGAGCAGGCTGTACCTCTGCAGCTCTGCCTCTTTTCTGTATTCCAGTTACGTGCTAACACGGTTTGCTGAACGCCAAAGGCTTGGACTTTAAAACAAACACCTTGTTCTTTAATTAGTAAACTATTTTGAGTGTGTGTGTAAGTGTATGTGTGTGGGAATGTGTGTTTGTATGGGGAAAGGGGTTAGGAGTGTTTAAAGACTGATAACAAGCCAAATTCTTGTATTGTGTAGTATCCACATGTTAAACCATCACCAA
The DNA here is from genome assembly GCF_028372415.1 of Notamacropus eugenii. Lineage (NCBI taxonomy): Eukaryota > Metazoa > Chordata > Mammalia > Diprotodontia > Macropodidae > Notamacropus > Notamacropus eugenii. Next base: position 366,999,627 of record NC_092877.1, read on the forward strand.
GAGAAACTCTTAGAAATGAAATTAACTCCATCTAATCAATAGGTTACTTAAACAGTAACACACCATATTACTATGTAGACAATATGATCATTTTTACAATTAAAAAACATTAATAAATACATAATTCTCTATAATAAATAAAACTACATAGAACTGATCTTTGCTCTCTATGAATTCATAACTATAAAAAAATTGCTAGAACAAAACAAAATTCAAAAGACAGAGAAATAATAATATAAAAACATTAATCCAATACATGAATGGATCCTAAGTTACTTATGTTGTGTTGTACATATTTCACGACTGAGTATATATGTAGTAGCTAGGTGGCACTGCAGTGGATGGAGTGCCAGGCCTGAAGTCAGGAAGACCTAAATTCAAATCCTTCCTCAAACACACTGTGCAACCCTGGGCAGGACACTTAACTCTGTCTGCCTCAGTTTCCTCATCTGTAAAATGAGCTGGAAAAGGAAATGGCAAATTACTCTAGGATTTCTGCCAAGAAAACTGCAAATGGAGTCACAAAGAGAATAGAACATGACTAAAAAGGACTGAACAACAAAAAGTACGCTTAGGGAATAATGCAAATATGCAAAATAATGTAAACCTTAGTGAATCATCACAAAATTTAAATGTTATGAAGCATAGATGATAAATGTGATAAGGGATAGCCTTATGGCTTGAAAAAAATTAAGACTCTTTATGAAGCTAACATGATCCCCCAAAGTATCTTCTATACCTAGTATCTGATCAGTGTGAAGAAAGAATCCCATGAAGCAGATGCAGTATTTGAATTCAAACTATCTATTTCCTTTGGAGTGGAACCAATCACAGGCATGGCTTGGAGACACTGCAGGTTTGGGTCTAGATCACGACAACACAGTGCATATTGTAATAAAGCAAGTAATATGAATTTTTTAGTTTCCCAGTGCATATAAAAGGTATTTTTACCCTATACTGTATTTTATTAAATGTGCAATCATATTATGTATAAAAAAAGTAATGTTTATACCTTAACTAAAGTATGAACTTATTGCTAAAAGTGCTAACCATCACCTGAGCCTTTGATAATCTTATTTCTGTGGAGGGTCCTGCCTTGATGCTGATGGCTACTTACTGGTCAAGTGGTGGCTGCTGAAGGTGGGGTTGGTTGTGGCAATTTCGTACAATAAGACAGCCGTGAAGTCTGCCACATTCTTTAACTCTTCCTTTCGTGAAAGATTTTTCTGTAGCAAGCAGCACTGTTTGATAGCAGTTCACCCACAGTAGAACTTCTTTCAAAATTGGAGTCAACCCTCTCAAACCCTGCTGCTACCTTTTTTAACTGAGTTTATGTAATATTCTTCGATATTGTTGTGTCTCAGGGAATAGGGAGGTCTGAAGAAAGGGAGAGAGATGCAGGGCCAGCCAGTCAGTGGAATAGTCAGAACACACACTTCTATGAATGTCGCTATCTTATATAGGTGCAGTTCATGGTGTCCCAAAACAATTACAATAACATCAAAGATCACTGATGACAGATCATCATAACAGATAAAGCAATAATGGCAAAGTTTGAATATTGTGAGAATTACCAAAATGTGACAGATACATAATTTGAACACATGCTGTTGGAAAAATGGCGCCAACAGACTTGCTCAATACAAGGCTGCCACAAACAATCTGTAAAAAAGGTAAAATACATGAAACACAATAGAGTGAAGTGCAATAAAATGAGGTGTACTTGCACCATGTTTTATATAATTATAGCTGTGAATAGTGTGAATTTGAGTACCTGTGACTATTTCACAGGATTTATTATTCACTATTGTGATCTAGCTTTATGGACGGGAAGGACTAGAAAACATTAGGGATAGAATGGATTTTTACAGGTCACCCACTTCTACTTTACTGAGCCTTCAATTACAGCAAACTATTACATATTGCTCATGTTATGTAAGATGAAGTTTCAAAAAGTCACCCAGGCCAAGGTAGAAATGTCAATGAGTGGAAATAGCAATGGATCTGGGGTCAGAAGATTGGAGTTCAAATTCTAGTTCTGCTACTTCTTATCTCTGTGACACTGGTGAAGTCAATTAATTCATCTGTTTCCTCATCTGTAAAGTAAGAGGTTTGGAGTATATATGACCCTTAGGATCCCTTCCAGCTCTAAAATCCGATTAACTTCCTAAAAATAATCCTTCCCTTAGCATTATTTTAGGCAGATTTAAAGCATTATTATCAGTAAAGAATACTACACAGGGCTGGGTATTATTTAAATAGAAAAGAAGTGATAGTGGTATATGGTGATGCCAAAGGTCCTAATGAACTTAAAAGAAACAGGAACCAAGACATTGATGTAAAGTTGTTTCAAGCAAATGGTATAAAACCTGTCCTCTTTAGTGGTCTGTCTCTTGTGCTGTCCCTGTCATGACTTCATCAATATTGGTGCAACTCCTTCTGCCCTGTGCTGAAAGCAGACTTAATTCAATTATAAGTCTCAAAACTGATAAAATGGTCCTGAAGTGGAAAATGGAAAGAGATTATTGGCAAATGAATAAAGATTTGTATTGAACTAACACACAGGAGGACAGCAGGTCTTTTTTTAATCACTCCCTGTCTTAAGTCTTCTGGGAACCATGAGTTTCCCTTCCCCTCATGCAGCACATCGATTTCTGAATTAGACTGCAATATTAAATAATTAATACACTTGCCATGATTGATGTTTTGCATTAGTTGAATATTAGGTTATCAATCAAAATCCACTTGGTTTAATGTAATAATATTGAAAAAGTGTCAAGGATTGTTCATCCAATTTGTAGTTGAGGCAGCACAGACAGTAATATCTGTGTACCACGAGTCTCTGAAGCAGGAAATGCAGAAGCTGACCACGCATGAGGCTGACATGGTGCATCTAAGACAAGTCTGAAGTGGTCCTAAATCAACCTTGTGGCACCTGTCAGTTTCAATGTGAAGCTGCTTTCCAGTGTGACGATGTTGGGCGTAGATCATGCGATGACAGCTAGGGGAGAAGCGTAACTGAGACACTTTTATCTGTGTTATGCCTATATTTAATTATTTTTCTAACACCATCATCATTATATTCAAAATTCTGAAGATGCAACTTTGATATATCTGATACTCCCTCAAAACATTTCTAACCAAGGTAAGATCTTTTGTTCTTGATCAGTTATTAATGTTAGGAATTAATTATTTGTTCAAATATCAATTCCATTCAAAAATGCTGACTGTGTATCATGTGAAAAGCAGCATGCTCAATAGTACCATGGAAAAGGAACCTCACTTGCATGAAAGTGTAAGAAGACAACAGGTAAAATAACAACCCACAGTGGGATTTACTGGTTGAAAATACAATTCTACCTAAAATGAATTTCTCAAACAGCAATGCCACTCCTGTCAGTGCCACACCATTCTGTGTCACCAGCAGTTACTATTTATCTATGGAGGCCAAAATGTTTGTTGAGACAGCATGATGCATATTTACTTGAATGCTCCCTTTAAAAAATAAAAATTCTTCACAATTGAGCTGCTCTCATATCAAGTAGTAATTTCTATATTAAAAAAACTAATATATTAAAGGCTATTTTTTTTTTTTTTAGAAACTAAATACATCTTAAAGCAGTTTCCAGCTGGCAGCTAGGTGGTTCAGTGGACAGAGTGCAGGACCTGGGGTCTGGAAGCCTTACGTTCAAATCCAGTCTCTGACATGTACTAGCTGTCTGATCCTGGGCAAGTCACTTAATTTCTGTTTGCCTTAATCCACTGGGAAGGAAACTGAGAAAACCTCACGGACAATACTGTTGTGCTATGATACACGGGGTTACAAAGAGCAGACACAACAAACCACTGAACAATAGCCAAAAGCAGTTTCAAGAGAGACAGATTAAGCAAATACAAATCACAGCCATGAGGGAAAGAAAAGCAACCTAAAATTTCATTTGGGAAGAAGTGGATAGTTTGAAAATAGTTATAAAATGATCAAGGTTACTAACAGAAGTAGCATAAAATTACTGATTTCACTGTCCAAGTCTTTAATAAATAAAATATTAAATATGGTTACTAATAAAAGCCTAAAGTTATCCATAAACTTGCACTTATCATACAATCAAAATTAGCAATTCAAAACATTTACCACCAGTTATTATATTAAACCAACATGGATACTGGTATGAACAAAACTTAACAGCTACACTACAATAAAATATTCTTTGGAAATATGACAGTTGAAAATTAAAGCCAGTTTGGTATTCTCTGCATTACAAAACTACACTTACAATCATCTTATTTTTCCTATAGTGGTGAATGTCAATGTTTTCTCTGAATTATGCTCATAAGGGCCTGAGTTTTTCACATTTAAACTGGAAATAACCCTTGCTCCAGTCTTTCTTATATAAATTATATAAGGCAGTGTCTTGTATATAGTATTAGCTTAATAAATTGTTAAGCTGATAACATTTCTTTAACTATGTGATCAATTCTTCCATTGAATATAAACATCATTTTGGATAATTTTAGCAGCATATAAACTCCAATAATATGACAACTCACTACAACTAGTTTTAAAAAGTAATAAAGTTTTTTTGAGTGAGGAATCCTCTTTGTTTTTACAAAAAAGCTAAGGCCTCATATATTGTGGCTAGATTACTTAACAAAACAGATTTCAATATATTTATATGTACTAGAATTTCAAAGACTATCTAGTAAAATTTAAAACTGAGCAAGAATAACCCCCCCCCCCCAATCAAACCATCATGTCACCTTTACCTGAAGACCTGAGGGGAAGAACCCCCCTTTTCCAAGTAGACCACTCCACTTTTGTATAACTTAATTATTGGCAAGTAACTGTTCATAAATTCAAAGCTGCTTGTTTGCCACTTATATCCTTTGCCTTTTGTTCTGTTTTCCGGGACTAAGCAGAATAAATCCAAGTCTTCTTCCACATGAAAGTCTTCTAGATAATCACTTCTACCAGAAGTTCCAAAGTGAGCATCACAGTGAACTCCCAGGGAAACACAGTGATACTTGATATCTGCTGGACACTGTGCAAACTGCTCACTGGGGGTGGACTATTTTCCCCTTCCACCCTGCATCATGCGACATTCCTTTCTAGAATGTTTGTATATTGTGGTGTCCTAGGGAAGTTTAGAAAAAGAGAGGGCTGAGGGAGAGGGGAAGGTGAGCTCTGTTTTGGATAGCATGAGTTTGAGAAGTCTGTGGAACATCTACGTTGATATGTCCAAGAGTTGGTGATGTGAGATGGCAGATCAGGAAAGAGGTTAGGACTGGATATACAGACTGGAGAATTATTTGCATAGACAAAACATTCTAGGACTTTTCAAGGGGCTTGATAACTCTGAAAAACAAGAAATTACAAATGGGCTTTTGGCCTGCAATAGTGAAGGAAGTTTCCATCTCAGGAGCACCCTGAACCAATGAAATTACAAATCAGAATCATTAATTATTTAATCCTATTTTTTAGTTGACCTCTAGGCCACATGAAGAATTGAGGAGAGGAAGCAAACAACATAAATATGCTGATCATCATACTCAATGAAAAACTATCAAGTATCTGCACCAGATTGTGTCAGTGTGTGGTAACAGCCCTATCATGGAGAGCAGAGGAGAGGTGGGTGACCACTTTGTGGAGAGCCATCCAACAGGTCTAAGTTGGACAAGATGGCTCTTGTGGTCTCTTTGGGGACTTGAACAAATTTAATGTGGCACAGGCAGTCTGGTTGTAAAGTTACTGAGACACTCTAGGGGAGATGGAATGATGTGGGAATAAAAGAAGGGCAAAGACACAAGAGGGACTGGTCAGATACAGTGCCTCATGGAGAGAGAGGAATCCAAGTTCACTTACAGGGTGAAATGCAGGAGAGGAGAAGAATTATAGTGCTATGAACAGAAATATTAACATGTTTCATGGAAAAGACTCACCCTTGAGTTTAGTAGTATTGGGAAGATAATTCATTTGGAGATATCTAGGAGGTGGTTAGAAATGTGGACCTCTATGTACTTAAAAAGAAAAGCAAGTAATAGAGAGTAATAGTTTCATATACAGTATTCTATTCTAAAATGTATATGGAAATACTTATTTTATTTTGTGTTAAGTTCAGAATAAAAATAAAATGAAAATGTGTAGATCTTAAGCACATCACAGAAATATTCAGTTTGAAACTCTAGTAATAGATGAGATTAAAAAGTAATAGAGTAAAAAGGAAACTGGTTAAAAAACACAATGACAAAAACAAAACAAAAACCTAAATCCAATTTAAAAAACCCCAAAGTACTGGAGAAATATTTTTCATATGAAAGGTCCAGGAGGAGAAAAAAGACCAGCAAAGGATGAAAGAGAAGGATTGATCAACATGATAAAGAAAACTCAGAGTGTATAAAGGAGGGGGTGCATGTTCAGCAGGGCCAGGAAAGGACAAATAAGATGAGAAATGAGGAAAAAGTCTTGTATCTGACAATTAGGACATGACTGGTAACCTCTGCCAGTTTCAGTATTAAGCAATGAATAGTAATGAATTTAAGTAACAATCTATTTATAAGTTGATGAAGGGAAAAATGAAGATAAAATATAGTGTGAATATACAGCTCAACATATTTCAAATCTTTCTCCAAAAATCCAAGTTAGGAAGGTATCAAAAACCAAGGCACATAATAAAAATAAAACATGTTCATTTTCAAGTGACAATCTCTTTGGCCTCAATTCCTTACCTATGAAATGAAAGACTGAGTAGATATCTCCATCCAGAACTAGAATTCTATGTTTATGTGACTATACCATAAAACCATTATCTTGCTTAATATAATGAATATGATGAAATAGATTATAATTCCAAACAAAAAAGATAAAGAACTAAGTATTTTAAATATTAAACACAGACTGCACTATATTACTTACTATAAATGAGCAAGGGTGTTAGTTTTACATCAGATTACTGGATATTTAACCATGTTGGTTCCCTTTTAAATATTAAATCTTCTAGGTCACATCTAAAAACAATCCATGCCCCAAACTGACTAATGAGTTGCCAGAGTGAAATAGAGGGCTGGTCAAAATAATAAGCTGAAGGTTCAGAGATCATAAGCTTGACAATGCTCTGGTTTTTTCACATGGAGGTCAGTCAAGCAAGCATACATCACTTACATACTTGCCTAGGGTAAAGAATATAAGAATAAAGAATGTTTCTACTCTCCAGAAGCCTGATTGGCCGGTAATTCTACTTTCTACATGTGCCCTTCTGGAACAAAACTAGATAAAACTTTCCCTCTGTACTGTAAAACTTGATCAATGTAAATTCCATCTGCTCGATGAAGTTTCCTCACCAGCATCTCCACCTCATCATTTATCCACTGAAGGGCTACTACACAAAGGATGATGGAGAGAAAAGAGCCTGTAACATTTAGAAAGCTGCTTGCTGATTTGCAGCGAGGGGGCACCACAGTGCACAGGATGCCAGGCCTGGAGGCCTGAGTTCAAATCTCGCCCCAGACACTTACTAGCTGTGTGACCACTGGGTAAGTCACTTCACCCTGTTTGCCACAGTCTCTCACCTGTAAAATGAGCTGAGGAAGGAAATGGCAAACCACTCCAGTATCTTTGCCAAGAAAACCGCAAGGACAGCACTGATATGCTATGGTTCACAGGGTCATAAAGAGTCAACCGAAAAACAGCAACTGTGGCTCCCACATTTTGGACAGCGAGGTGGCACAATGGATAGTGATGTGCCTAGAATCAGGAAGACATAGTCCTAGGTTCAAATCTGCCCACAAATACTTAGTAGCTGTGTGATTCTGGGCAAGCTGCTTAACCCTGTTTGCCTCAGTTTTCCTATCTGTAAAATGAGCTGGAGAAGGAAATGGCAAACCACTCCAGTATCTTTGCCAAGAAAATCCCAAATGGGGTCACAAAGAGTCAAATACAATGGAAAAAAGACTGAATAACAAGCTACATTTTAGGAAGGACATTATGGGATGGGAGAGCTTGAAAAAATGACGTATAAATAACTGGGAATGTTTAAGCTGTAGAAGGGAAGCCTTAAGAGGAAAATGAGAGCCACCTTCAGGTACATGAAGAATTATCATATGAAAGAGGAATCAAACTTGTTATGCTTCACAGCAGAAGAAAAAAGCAAGAACAAGGGTAGATGTTACAGAGAAGCAAATCTAAATGTGATGGTAAATTCTTAAAAATGAGCAAAATATGAACTTCTTCAATATGTGATTTAAAAGCACACTCCTAGGCACACGCCAACTGTCTTCAAGGACTTGGAGAACTGTCGTGTAGAATAGGGATCAGACCTGTTCTGTTTAGCAACAGAACAGAGGTGGAGGACTAGGAAGGGGAAGTTGTTGTTCAGACCCTTTAGTCATGTCCAATTCTCCATGACTTCACTTAGGGTTTTCTTGGCAAAGATATCAGAGCAGTTTGCTATTTCCTTCTACAGCTCAGGAAACTGAGGTCAACAGGGTTAAATGACTTGACCAGGGTCACAAAGCTAGTAAGTGTCTGAGGCCAGAGTTGAACTTGTGAAGATGAGTCTTACTGACTCCAAGCCTGGCCCTTTATGACACCCTGTGGTGCCACCCAGCTACCCATATTTAAGCTTGAAGTTAGGAAACCCCTCCTAACAAGGGGAGCTGAATAGGCTGCCTGGAGTAGCGGGAGGTAGGAGCCCTTTCCTTGGAGCTCTTCTAGAAGAGACCTGAGGAGCACAAGCTGTATGTTAAGGTGGGGAATCTGTGTACAGGATGGACAAGAAATCTGCTGCTGCAGCTTAAAACTCTCAGATTTTGTGATCTAGTGACTGTGAAACATAGAGTGGGCTGCCCTAAGGAGTTCCCTCTGGTGGAGACCTTCACATAAAGAGCATCTGCTAAGTACATTGTGCAGAAGGGCTTTTTTCCCAGTATGAGTTGGGCTGGATGGCCTCGAGTTCCCTTCGGATTCTATGACATTAACAATTTCTTTTTTGAGGGCATATTTTCCTTCTCATTCTGGGAGCTAAGGCCTTATTTCAAAATTATTTCTAGCTATTCATACACTTCCCTAACATACTAGGCCAAAGGTGTTATAAGCAAGCTTTTATCAAGCAATTATTATCTACTAGGGAGACAAGGACAAAAAGTGAAAGTCCTCACCCTCAAGGTGGTTACATTTTAAATGTGGAGACAGCATACATACTTGTAAGTATATATAAAATACAGGGTGTCCCAAAAGTCTTAATGTAGTTTCTGGATTAAAAAAGCTTAAGACTTTTGAGACACCCTAGGTAGACAAAATGAATATAAGGTATTCTGGGGAAGGAGATTCACCATGAACTAATCATGTTGAATTTCTTACACAATTCTATCTCATATATTTAAGTATTCTTTCTTTTTTGGTGTTTGCTAAATTCAGAACAAAATTAAAAAAAAAAAAAAAGATTAGAGGGATTTCTGGGAGACAAGACAGCAGAGTAAGCAGCAAATTGCCATAACTCTCCCATATCCTCCTCTAAACAACCATAAAACAGCATTTCAAAACACACTGGGGAATAGTAGAACCAGCAAAAAGATGGGGTGAAATGATCTTTGAGTCCAAGAAACTTAGTAGACTGGCAGGAAAGTCTGTCTCACTCAGGTAAAAGGAGAGCATCATCCAGAACAGAAAGCATCCTAGTCAGCCAGTAGCAAGCTCTACCTTAGTTATAGTACCAGACACGAAAGTCGCCCATGGGCTTCAGGGCAACATCAGTGCAGCACAGCACCCTGTGCAGCCCCTGGCACAAGAAGACTGGGACAGTGCCCCTTTTGCCCTGAGAGCAGAGCTACAATTTAAAAGAAAGGAAACAGGCCAAAAAAAGATGGATAAAAGAATCTGATACTAGAAAGTTATGATGGTGACCAGGAAGATCAAGAAAACAAACTTAGAAAAGGACAACAATGTAAAAAACACCTATGGGCAAAACCTCAGAGAAAAAGAGGAAGTCTCAAGTCTAGAAAGAACTCAAAATCATATAAGAGAGGTAGAAGAAAAACTGGGAAAAGAAATGAGTGATGCAAGAGAATTATGGAAAGAGTCAACAGTCTGGAAAAAGAAAACAACTGTTTAAAAAATGGAATACTAAAAACTGATGCCCTGAAGAAAATAACTACTTAAAAAGTACAATTGACCAAGTAGAAAACTAAGTACAACAACTAAGAAAACAACTCCTTAAAAGTCAGAATTCAGCAAGTAGAATCTTATGACTCTATGAGACATCAAGATCAATCAAACAAATTTAAAAGAATGAAAAAAGAGAAGAAAATAAAAAATACCTCATGGAAAAACAAATAATCTAGAAAACAGATCTAAGAGAGACAATGGCAGAATCAACAGACTACCTGAAAGCCATAATTCAAAGGAGGACTTACATACCATCTTTTAAGAAATTATAGAGAAAAACTGCCCTGATATCCTGAAACCAGAAGGCAAAATAGGCACTGAAAGAATCCACCAACCACCTTAGGAAAGAGATTCCAAAAATAAAAACTCCAAGGAGCATTAGAGCCAAATTTCAAACTATCAGGTCAAGGAAAAAATAACTGCAAGTGTCCAGAAAGAAATAATTCAAATATCAGGGAGCCACAATTAGGATCATCCAGGAATTAGAAGCTACAATATTATAAGAATCAGAAATTAGGGAACATGATATTCCAGAAGGAAAAGGAACCAGGACTACAACCAAGAATCATTTACCTGGCAAAATTAAGCATAATATATCAAGAAAAAAATGGTCATTCAATGAAATAGAAGGATTTCAAGCTTTCAAAAGGAGACAACCAGAATTAAACTAAAAATCTGGTCTCTAATATCAAGACCGAAAAGAAGCATAAACAGGTAAAAGGGAAAAGAAAACATAAGATATTCAATAGAGCTAAATAGTTTACATCTCTACACGGGAAGATGATACTAGAAATTCTAAAAAAAAAAATTTATCACTAATAGTACAGCTAGAGGGAACATACATAGACATGGGTAAAGGTATGGGTAAAGGTGAATTTGAGGGAATGACATAAAAACTTAGGGATAAGAAAGAGGAGTACAGTGGGTGCCGAAGGAAGGGAGAGGTAAAATGGGGTAAATTATTTCAGATGAAGAGGTGTAAAAGATCTATTGCAGTGAAGGGGAAGACAGGAGGGTGGGCGATGGGTAGATGATATGATGGTACACTTAGAGAACTTAGTGAATCAACTAAAAACTACCTGAAATAATTAACAACTTTAGCAAAGTTGCAGGATATAGAATAAACCCATATAAATCACCAGCATTTCTTTATATAACCAACAAAGCCCAGCATCAAAATAGAAAGAGAAATTCCATTTAAAATAACTGTAAACAATACAAAATACTTGGGAGTCTACCTGCCAAGACAGAATCAGGAACTATATGAACACAATTACAAAACACTTTTCACACAAATAAAGTCAGATCTAAACAACTGGAAGAATGTCAACTGCTCATGGACAGGCTGAGTCAACATAATGAAAATGACAATTCTGCCTAACCTAATTTACTTATTTAGTGCCATACCAATCACTCTACCAAAAATTATCTGATAGAACTAGAAAAAATAACAACAAAAATTTGTTGGAAGAACAAAAGGTCAAGAAAATCAAGGAAATTAATAAAAAAAATACAAAGGAAGGTGATCTAGCAATACCAGATCTCAATCAATATTATAAAGCAGAAATCATTGAAACTTATCTGGTCGTCAATGACCATAGCAACCTAGTGCTTGATAAACCCAAAGAACCCAGTCTTTGCAGTAAAAACTCACTATCTGACAAACATTGCTGGGAAAACTAGAAAACAACAGGGAACAAAGCAGGCATAGACCAACACCTCCCACTGTATAACAAGATATGGTCAAACTGGGTACATGATGTAGGAATAAAAGGTGACACCATAAGCAAATTAGAAGAGAAAGGGGATCTCTGGGGAGGGGAAGAATTCATGACCAGACAACAGAGAGAGCATTATAAGATGCAAAACAGATAATTGATTATATTAAAATAAAAAGCTTTTGTACAAATAAAACCAATGCAACCAAGATCGGAAACAATCTTTACAGTGAGAGTCTCTGATTAAGGCCTCATTTCTCAAACATATAGAGAACTGAGCCAAATTTATAAGAATATAAGCCATTCCCCAGTGGATAAATGATCAAAGGATATGAAAAGACAGTTTTCTGATGAAGAAATCAAAACTATACACAAACATATGAAAAAGTGCTCTAGATCACTTTTGATTAGAGAAATGCAGATTAAAACAACTCTGAGATACCACCTCACACCTATCACATTGGCTAATATGACAAAAAAGGAAAATTATAAATGTTGGAGATGTGAGGAAATTGCAATACTAATGTACTGCTAGTGAAGTTGTGAACTGATCCAGTCATTCTGGAGAGCAATTTGGAACCATGATCAAAGGACAACTAAACTGTGCATATCCTTTGATCTAGCAATACAATGACTAGGTCTGTATCCCAAAAAGATCATAAAAAAAAGGGAAAAGGACTTGTATGTGCAAAAATATCTATAGCAGCCCTTTTCATGGCAGAAAAATATTGAAAAGTGAGGGGATGCTCATCAATTGGGGAATGGCTGAACAAACTGTGGTATATGAATGTAACTGAATACTTTCGTGCAATAAGAAATGAACAAGAAGATACAATAACAGAAACAAAACAGAAGATTAGAGAAGAAGGGATATAGTATGGATAATCTGTTGGACAAGATGGAAGTGGATGGGATCAAGGACACATGCAGTGAAGCTGGCCTTGGGGATGAGAAGAGCCAGCTCTTTCAGAAACTGGAACAAAGGAGGAAGTCATGGAATCATGGCACATGTCTGTGAGAACAGGCGGAAGGGTGGTCAAGGACGGAGCAGGGAAGAGAAGCGAGCTGGCAGCAGACAGCCTTGGATTTTTTTCATTTTGTAAAGTAAAAGGTAATTGAGAGGGTAAAGAAGGGTAAGAGGGTGTAGGCTTGTGGAAAGAAAATGTTTTGCAAGTTTCCATCATTGAGAGCGGGATATAAAGATCAATTAGCAGAGGAATAAAAGGATTGCCACTGCAGGAAGGGGCCCCGGTGAGATTAAATAACATAAACGTGTAGTGAATCTGGCCGGCAAGAAGGAAGGACTTTCTCGAGCTGGATTCATTAATACATGAGTAGGGAAGTGTGGGAGAAGTCAATGGCAGGAGTAATGCAGGGTTGGAGTTTGCTGAGGCATGAGAAGAGACAGGAAAAGGGGGAGAGGGATTTTAAGACAGAACTGAAATGCTTTTCTATGGGGTTGAAGCTGGAAAGGGAGAATCTAAAAGACCCTTCAAGCTGCAGATTCTCAAGGTGTTTGATTCCAGGAAGCAGTTTCCAGCTTGGCCCTTAAGTTGTACAAGGTGATATCAGACTGAGATGTTAGCACACACAAACCCAACACTAAAAGATACTGTTAAATTCCAAATAAAAATTTCTGTAAAATGGTGATACCATAGATTACAAATTAATAGGAAATCTTAATCCAAAATGCTTTTCCCCAAATTACAAAATTGCATAAGCTTTTTGCAGTCTTTAGATGTTCTAGACCAGGGCTTTGTAAACTTTTTCCAATTGCAATCTCTTCAGTGGACACACTTTCCATTCTTCTCAATTCAAGCGTTTCTCTGCCAGGAAGGTGGAAACAGGCTATGGTTTCCTATGGTGCCACACAAAACAAAATCAAGTAATTTAAGTAGAAATAGATTATGTAGTATCCACCAATTTTTAAAAAAAAATTCCAGTTAGATGAATTTCCTGTTTCATAGGTCATTTGTATAAAAACACAAGGAAATAGAAAACAATTTGCAAAAAATTAATAAACAACACTTTTTCTGTCAAAGATAGCACAACTCCTGTCCATGGCCCCTAACATCAAAGTCCTTAATGTGCAAAAAGAGAACAGACAAAGCTGAAATCCCACCTTCTGCAGGAAGCTTTCTTGATCCTCCCCTTTCTCCCCTTCCTCCCTGTCCTCCCCTTCTCCTCTTCCCCCACCATGCTCCTCTAGTGTTCCCTTCTAAGATTCTTTTCCATCCACTCTCTGGACCCCTTGCACACAGAGCTCCTTACATGCTGTCTCTATACTACAGTACACCTTCCTTTAGGGCTGGGATAGCATTTCTGCCTTTCCAGAAGGCACACTACCTGGCATATAGTGTGTGTTTTACAAATGCTTCATGACTTACTTGTTGACTGAAAAGTCAGTAAGTCTCTATTTGGACCAAATTCTTTATATAACTGTGAGGGCAGTGAGAGGTCGAATTACAAAACAGCTCAAAGTGGGAATGATACCAAAAGCATGGAAAAAACAAACAAGAAAACATAAACAAAATACCAAACTATAGACCTATTTTCCCATCTATACAAAACTTTTATCATTTATACATAGAATGAGGGTATCTCTGATGAAAGTATTAGCAGATAAGCAGGCTTTCACAAATAATATTCAACAATGCTGAAATATATAGAGAATATAGGATATTACCATACTTATTGTTTGCTGCTAATGAAAAAGCATTTAGCTAGATAAAAACAAAGCACCTACAACCTTGCACACAATGTCTGCAATCCATATATCTTCATGATTCCCTGGAAGACGTAACAACAGCAATAACCCCATTCAATAGCTCACTGACTGACTACAAACATGACACAAGGCAGAAAATAGGGAGACATATGCTTGTTACAGTATTTGTAGCTGTAACAGAAGAGATCTAACATACACTCCAGGAAGAGGAATGCCCGGCTGATGCTGAGGTTCTCCAGATGTTCCTGTCTGCAAATGACATTGATGTGACTCTCAAGAAGAGCCTCAAGCCTGTTAGAAGAAATCTAAACATTCAAAGGATGTTGGCTTGTCCATCCACAAATAAAAGACAGAATGGGTGAAGCATAGCTACTGCCAAGATTTCAGCATGCATCCAAAATAGATATCCTACAGAGTTTGTCTGGGACAACAATATAGATGGCTGAGTCAGGTTCAGAGTTGAAAAGGAAAGGAGAAGGCTGTATTGCTTTTGAGAAAATGAAACGCATTTTTATTCAACCTAAGCTTTCTATAATAGTAAGGGAATCCATCTTTGAATTCAAACATTTTACCAGTGTTGTCACATGCAGCATGACTTGGAACAAACAGTATCACTTCCAAAGAACTAGAGCATCACATCAAGGGAATTAGAAAGGGATGTGGTAAATGTAAACAGGTGGCAGCACATATCCAACAAAGAAATCTGAAGAACAAGAGTAAAGGATGCCATTAAATTGCCTGATGGAAAGGATGAGGTCAGGAGGATGGCCATAGTGCTCCACTGCTTCCAGGTTATGAACCTTGAGCATGTCAGGTAGGCCTGTCATGGTGAGCTTTTGAGAAGAAGTCGAGCGGAGATGCATGCGACAAGAGCACGTGCCTGGACTGTGAGCAGCATTGCTGGGAAGAACTGCAGAAGCAGGGAGATCGCATTTAAAGTACTTCTGTTCATCCAAGAACATGCATGTAGACAGGAGTTCTGCTCAAGTCTTTCAACAACTTAATTAGCATCTAGAACAGAAAAATTAGCACAGAAGTTCGCTCCAACAAAAGACAGTTGGAGTCAATGAAATAATTCTCTCCATGACTTCATGAGAAAGGATCTTGTTCCAGTAAAGAAACTGATTGAAGAAAAATAAACATCTCATATTGGTTTCTCTCAGTCAGCTAATAAAATTTTGTTTATTCCTTCAGTATATCAAAGCTCCATGACTTCAAAGGGATCCCATTATTACCAATCTCAACATGGAGGCAGTAACCTCCTACAACTTAGGAGATGTCTTGACAGCTGAAATGGTCAAAGAAAAATACATTTATCTGCAACCAGTTTGGGAATGAAAGTAAAGAATGGAAGAAAAGAATCTGTCTAGCTTGGTGGAACCTCCAAGATTTGATGCTCTAGAAGTATAGTCTACAAAGGATACAGTGCTGGGTATGGAGTCAGGAAGACTCATCATCATGAGCTGTAATACGGTAACAGAAACTTACCAGCTGTGTGACCCTGGGAAAGCCACTTAACCCTGTTTGCCTCAGTTTCCTCATCTGTAAAATGGAAATGTAAGAAGGATATGGCAAACCACTCCCACTCCAGTATCTTTGCCAAGAAAACCTCAAATGGGGTCACAAAGAGTCAGACATGACTGAAAAATGACTCAACAACTAAAATGCAAATTAAAACAATCAAGCAAAAGTCCAACCACAATGAAGCAGTGAATTAGAATGTTAGTGGATTATTATTACACATTGGAAGATTATTAATAATACTGACAATCAGAGCTTAACATGATGGACCTTAGGAAACTTTAAGCTCAAATTTATGATTCTAAGATCTTTAAAGGTATCAATATTGCTGCTTGTTGAAATGAGGAATTGCTACAGAAGATGTCCAAGTTTTTATAAAATCTTTTGTCGCCTGTCTAGTGACCCAATAAAGTATATAATCACAGGAATGACTTAATTTCTTAATTTGCAAAACTCTTCTCAGGTATATTATTACCTGGCTTAAGCAACGCTAGATAGATATATTTCATGGAATGTATAGAATGACATTTAGTACACTTGAATACAATTGAGAATTATGCCTTACCACAAAACTAAAATTAAAATTTTGCTTGCAAAACTGAGTATAATTAAAATGGGGATTTTCTGTTTTATTCATTATTTGGTACAGGAGGAAAGTATAGTTATCATATAATTTCGACCTAACTTGTTATTCCATTATAAGAACAAAACCTTAAAACACTCAAAAGGCTTTATCTGTCAACTGTAAGAAAAATGGAAGTGGGTTAAGGGGTGGTTTGAGGGAGAGTTATCATGAGAAAAGATAAATAAATGTTAACTGTTAATCTGAAGACCAACTGTGGAATAACCAGACAACAGCATTTCTACACTTTTCAAAGCCAATGTGTTTTTCTTCGTTAATTAAAGATAATTTAGAGTAATAGTGCATAATCATGTTCTACAGGCTCTAAATCTTTTGATGTTAACAACTACTGATTAAAATACTAAAACATCCTGAGCTGTTCAGCACATTTAGAATATGACTAAAGAGATTCAACAGTATGAACAGGAAGAGCAGCTATGATCGAATCTCATGCTTAAAAGGTATCTTATTTTCCCTATATAGAGGAAAGAAATATTTCTAAAAGAACTAGATCAAATCAAAACAATTTCACCAGTTAATAAGTAAAAGAACTAATGTTTCAAATGATGTGTTATTTTCTAGAAGGGCTATTATCTCATTATTCTTAGATTATCTGTATATAATGCCAACTGATAGCCTTAAAAGCAACAGAACCTTGTCGACTGGTATCAGCCAGTTAAACTTCTCCAGATGAATGACTTCAATTTGGTTGCCCCAATCAAACTGCATAAGTTATGGAGGTAAACATGATGGAAGTGCAATTGTGCTCTGACCTACCCTCCTCTAACAGAAAGGGAAAGGATTACTAGAACATTAATTAGAGATTAAGAAGAGAAGAGGTATAGGAAGAATTCTTTTTCTTTTCTCTGCTTATCACACAAACCTTATCCCAAGTACCTGCTATATTCTCTCTCTCTCTCTTTCTTCCTCTCTCCCTCTCTCCTTCCATCCTTCTTTCCCTCCCTCTCTTAAAAGAATAGTGAGGTCAGGTAGCATTCATTTTAGTGATGCTGATCAGGCCAACGAAATGCCCCTGAAGCCTATTAAATGTCACTGTGCTTGTCATTCATAATAAGGAAAATTCATCAGGGATCTCTTCAAGATCAGGATAACAAGTAACCATATTATTAATATTTGGAGAATTCCAATATATGCTGTCTGTTTATATTAGAATGGTAAAAATTGGGAAATAACTGTATCATTCAATATTTTAGAGAGAAATTTTAGAGAGAATTTTAGAGAGAAGTTTTAGAGAGAAATATGCATTAGAATTTTCATTCACTCAGTTATCCATTCATTCATTTATTAAATACTTATTTACCTACTGGAACCCAGGGGGATCAAAGGAAAAATAAGACACAGTCCCTATTCCTACATAGTTTGTAATTTAATTAGCAACTTTTAGGCACACAGAACCTCAATCTATATATCTGAAAGAAATACTGAAAGATCTTAAAAACCAAAAATATTTGATCTCAAAAGCACATCCACTATTTTAAGTCTATCACCTTATATTTTCAAAAAAATTCTGGGATGGAAATGAGTGCTCCTAATTGGTCCCAGTGTAGTAAATAGATTAAGAAAATAAAAACAACAAAATGTGCACTCTCTACTACTTCTAGTAGGAATAATAAACAAAGCATATCATGTTTTAATAATATTAACAACTGAATAGTAAAAACTCTCTGCACTAGTGAAGTGTTAGAGGTTAATGAAAAACACAAAAAACTGCCCTGAAATCATTATAGCTATACCTTACCATCTGTATTTAGATGACCACAGAGGATAAAAAAAGAGCATTAAGGCATTGAGAAAAGTGCACATTGTTTCCCTATTAACATAAGTTTAAGGTCACCCAAAATATGTTAATATTTTCACAAATATTTTGAGTTCTCAAAAGCAAGTACTATTTAATTTAGCCTTCAATTAATCTTAAAGTTTGGGTTTTAAAGACTACAATGTTTTGGGTGCAATCAATTTTCCATTCTCTGAAAGCTTCTAAATTCTCCTCTTTTACCCAATTACTACTGTACTTAAACTAATGAAATTTAATTCTTACAAGAACAATACTACTCTGAAACGAATTTTTTTGAAAAATATAAGATTAAAAACTTGTATACAAAGAATAAACTCCAAGAGAAAAGATGCAAATAAAATGAGTCTCCTAATCCTTTGTTTTTTATTTGCAAGTATAAAACTGAGGAGAAACAAAGGCCTGGAACACGGCATCTGTCATATCAGAATATAAAAAGATGATCCTGGCACAAAATGAAAAGCTCTGATTCATTTGCAAATCGAGCTGGCGTAACTGTCAAGAGTTAACAAGATAATCACTTGCAATCCTGCCTTCAATGGTACATTGCCCTGTTATTCCATTCAATAGGGCCGTTCTTTGGGGCACTAGATGAATGGTTTTCATTTCTAACTCACACAAAAAGTTACGGGGGAAAAATCCACGGAGCTTAAGAAAAAAATCCCTTTATGGGCATTATCGGCCGGTACTTGCTTTTAGGCAAAATGAGATATTTGGATGCATCAGTGTCCATTCACTTCCTCTGTTCCTTCAGGCCCTTGGTGTGTTTAAAAAAAATGGCATTTGAGAGAAGCTAAAAAGCAGTTTTCTTTCTTTTTTTTCAAGTATCAATACAGAGAAAAGAAAAATTCTCTACTAAAACAGCGAGATGAAAATTACAAGCTAAGGGAATAAAAATAATCAATCTTCTTGCTTCATGGTAAATTATTTGACTTTCTTAGATCATCCCCAATGTTTTGGATGAAGTGGAAATACTTAAAAAAAATTATATCCTTTAAATGAAATTTTAGGGGAATTCTTGTGTTGCAGAAACTGTGTTATTAGAAAGACGTGTGCAATCCAGTTGTCAAATTTTGTTAATAAAGTTTTTTTACTTTGTATTATTTCATAAGGAGGCCAACAGTAATTAATATGTTTGTGCTGTTATTTTTGCAAAAAGTATTCCCATTCTGTTAAAAAACAAAAAACAAAACCTTTGCAACTTTCAATAAGAAACATGTTTACCATCAAAGAAACACTTAAGTACAGAAAAATGCGAACCATTTAAAGTTTAATAAGAAGTTTCTATCTATACATAAAACTATGACACAATTAAGCTCTACATTTTGCCCAGGTCCAAGAAGAAGTGATCTCTGTCTTATCCCTACACTGAACTGTCCATCTGAATATCTATTACCTTATTTTCAAAGCAAAGGAATATGTTTACAATAATGATTTGTGGATATGTATTGCATTATGCTAATATCTCTAGTAATAGCAATAATTAATCTCTTTCCATCCTGTGAGTCATATTACAAGGTATTTCCAATGTAAATTATACTCTCTATCTAAAATTTTTTGATCCTTTTTATGATACCCAAACCCCTAGGCTTAAATTTAGATTTTGCAAGACATAATTCAAATATCACAGTGAAGAAACAAAAAAAGTTTAATTTCCTTAAATTAGCCAGTTAATTCACAAGATCATGGATCAAAAAAGTTGTAAGAAAGTTGATGTCATAATTACAGGAAGAAAATTAAATAAAACAATGAGGATGGTTATGTATCAATGACATTATGTATATATATATATATTTTGTCATTTCTCTTAAAAAAGCTTAAGAATATTTCTTTTTCCTAAGGTATCTGAGCAAACACAGATATGAAGTTTCACAGGAAATAATTTTAGACAGTTTTGCAATTACAATTGCATGGTAAAATCTTAGCAATTCAAGAAACACTAATTTTTATTATGAAAAATTAAAAGGCTATTTTAAATTGTATATCTGAAATGATGAAACTGTATAAAAAGTCATAAAATTTAAACAACATTGAAAAAGTGCTATAAATTTTAAATTCTCTAAGTTTTGAACCCCAAACTGCATTTTCTTTGCTTTTCTGATACTGAATAATCTCTATGGTCTCCTTCAGCTCTAAATTCCATCATCAAAAAGATCATGAGGTACAATGATGTTTACTCAGGAATAATGGATGACAAAGCATTAGGAAATTTTCATTACTCTATGTCTTAGCAGATGTAAATATTTTGATCTTTGTGATTTCCACTGTGATTACTTCCCTAGTGAATGAGTAATATTCCTGAGTTTTTGTCGCTCAATGATTAAGACTAAAATAAACTGGCAATTTCATAAAGTGGCATTTTGAAGGGGCACTGCACAGCACACCGTGACTCCCAGGGACTGTCTGACAGTATCAACCTGTCTGATCACTTTCAGGAACACTTGCTGTTGGTCTCCCAGGACCAGGGTAAATTCAAGAGGTGCAGCCATTTATTCCTTTGGCTTAGAGAAACCCTGCTGCAGTTACTTTTTCTTTAGATCCCTGAGGTTGCTCCAAGACAAACAGGGAATGGAAGGCCTTTTTGGTGGATGGGCCCAGGAACTAGGATGGCAGGATGTTGGAGGGGAGGCACAAGGCCAACACAAAAGCTTCATGATGCGTCCAATCTGATCCCAGGCAGCCTACTGTCCTGGAGATTAACGCATCCAGGGAAACGTGGTCAATCCATTGAGACCAGGCAGCCCAAGTTCTTTGTTTAGGGCGATGATTTTGGATGATAGGAGGCCAAATTGGCAAAGTCAGTTTTGCCTTCTGACGTTCTCTGGTAGGTTTCTTCTGTAATCCTGAAGCAAAATATGTGACCATCAATTCTGTACATATGACATATCTGGCTGAATACATTTCAAATAACTTTGCATGGGATGAGGCATCCAATTTCTCCTATCCATTTTAATATGGAAATATTTTCATCTTATCAAAATCAGGTTTTTGGGAGGCAGACTACTTGGAAAGTAATTTCTTTCCGTATCTTCAGTAAAGAGCTTCTGAAGTTATTCAAGAGGAGTGTGTGTGTACATGTGTGTGCGTGCGCCTGTGTGCGCCTGTGTGATTTTGTGTCCGATGTTCTTCACAAAATTCTACCTTTTTTCAAACAATGAGCATAGAAAGTAAGACGCTTTTTTTTCTGAAAATGCATAATAATAACAGTGAGAGAGAATGCTGCCATCATTCGCATGAGGAAGGGCAGCAAAATTTGACAAGAATTAGGACAGCAACAGTTCTTTGGTCCTCTGCAGTCTCTTGGCAAAGTGACAAAATTTCATTCAACAATCACTCTCAGAAGTTATTTTTGGAAATCACACCAAAGATATTCACATGAAACCACTGAACTATTTAAGGGTCTATTTAAAGAACATTTTCAAAAAGTTTTGTTTCAGTTCACCATGAAAAATATATTAGGCTTTAAATTTTACTACATGAACCTAATAATAGTAATATAAATACTCCCCCTCCTGAACTTTCAAGCTAATATACAATAGATGCTCATTTTCCAAAATCAGAAAATTACTCAAAATAGAAACCATTTGCTAATTAAGAACAATTATTTTACAAGAAATTTAAATAGGCTTAAAACTAAAATTATCCTATATCTATATAGGATGAAAATGTTTGCAAACACACCTTTTCTGTATGTGTAGACAGACCCATCTACAAATAAATATGCATTTGTATGTGAATACACCAATGCAAACATTAGACACAATATAGTATAATGGAAATAACAGTGAGGGGGGAAAAGGAATGGTCAGATTTAGAGATGACTTCTATTTCATCTTACTTCTGCCACTAAAAAGCTGTGTGATCCTGGAAAAGACACTAATTAATGAGTTAGACAAATAACCTCTAAGAATCTTTTGAGGCTTAAAATTCTATTAACATAATCCATAATATAAATGCATGCATATCTTATATATTACATTTATGTGGGAAGACAGAGTCAGAGACAATACCTGCTTCCTATCTAGGATTTAGATACCTGGCAATTATAAGTATCTGAAAAACAATAATGACTAGAGAGGAAGTTTAAAAATAAAGATCTCTGAGAAGTTAAAGCAGATATAACAAAGGGTGATGCATTAAAAACTAATGAACTTTATATAAAGTCTTGACCTCACTTTAAGTCTAGCTACTCTGACTTTACTGACAATTTTAAACAAGCTTGATAATCTATATTCTGGGTCTGCCACACATCAGGAAAAAAATCAGAAGTGTGTTGCTATAAGAAAATACAATGATAGAGCATGGAAAAAAAACACAGCCAGCAAAGTAGGTGCCAGAAAATCTTGAAAAAGTAGATACAAGTATTCAAAGCAT
This sequence comes from Notamacropus eugenii, assembly GCF_028372415.1. Taxonomy (NCBI): domain Eukaryota; kingdom Metazoa; phylum Chordata; class Mammalia; order Diprotodontia; family Macropodidae; genus Notamacropus; species Notamacropus eugenii. Next base: position 367,022,559 of record NC_092877.1, read on the forward strand.
AATAGTCAGGAAAAGTTCAGCATTATGTCAAAAAGGCATATCAATAGTTCTTAAGAGAATCACTACATGACAGCTCAGTAAAATAATCTTCCATGTAATTCAATAAATATGTATGAAACATCCACTATGAACAAGCTACCATGCTAAGCACTGGAGATAAAATAATGAAATGACATAGCCTCTAATCACAAGGAATTACAATATGAATAAAGATACTCTGTTTAAGAAAGCAGGGAAGTATTTTATCAATTTTCAAAAGCTTTCCACACAAAATAGTTAAAATTAAAAAAAAAGATTTGTTGTTCAAAAGGAGAAACTGTAGGTGATTTCTAAAACTTAGCTTTCTAGTATAGCTCACTGAACAGGGTTCTGGATAATAAGGGTTCTTCTAAATAGAGCTACAGTGTACATATATAGGGAGGAAATGTGTGGGAAGTCACTATTAAAGCAAGCCAAACTACTCCTGTCCATTATACTGTAAGAAGGAAAAGGAAAAATTCTTATTCCCTCTTGAGGAAAATTTTAGTTTCAACAATTTCCATACAATCTGAAAGTTGTTAACCTATGACTATCAATGAAACCTGAATATTTTTTGTATTCCAAGTGCCTAGTGCAGTACCTGGTATATAGCAGGCTTTTAAAAAAATGATTTTTTTAATATTTGTTTTCTGATTCATATATCACTACAGTTTCCAATGTACCCCCTCCTCTATTCCCACCCCATCCCAACCCGAGCCATTCCATATGACAAAGTAGGTTTTTGGATTGGGTGGTGGCGGGGGAGGGGTTTAAGAGGAAAAGAGAAGTTGTCATAGCTGATCAGCACACTGAGAATGTCCAAAAACTATGTGCAATGTGTAGTACTGTGGCCCTCCCACCTTCACAAAGATGTGTGTTGGGGGCGTCATTTTCTTCAGTATTTTTGTGTGCCTTCTTTCTACGCCATTGACTCTTGTTTCATGATTTTCTTGCATTCCTGTCATTTCTATTCCCAATTTTTCCTCCACCTCTCTTATCTGTTTTTCAAAATCCCTTTTAAGCTCTGTCAGGAATTAGAGAGACAATTTAAGAAGTGGATTGCCTGAAAGCCATGATTAAAAAAAAGAGGCTCAAAACATCACCTTTTAAGAAATTATCAAGGAAAACTTCCCTGATATCCTAGAATTGGAGGGTAAAATAGAAACTGAAAGAATCCACTGATCATCTCCTGAAATTCCAAAATGAAAACTGCCAGGAATATAACTAAATTCCAAAGATTCTAGGTAAAATATCATGGAGACAATCAGGATAATCAGATTTAGCAGCTTCTACATTAAGACTGAAAGGCTTGGAATATGGTCAAAAAAGCTGGAATTACAACCAAGAATCAACTACAAGCAAAACTGAGTACAATCCTTCAGAGGAAAAAAATAGACATTTAAGGAAATTGAGGACAGATGAAAAGACCAGTGCTGAATAGAATATTTGACTTTCAAATATAAGACTCAAGGGAAGCATACAGAAAGTAAACAAGAAAGAGAAATCTTAAGGTTAAATTGTTTATATTCCTACACAAGAAAATGGTACTTGTAACTCCTAAAAACTTTCTTACTATTATGGCAGTGAGAAAGAGTATACATACGTAAAGAAGGCAAAGATGTAAACTGACTATGACAAGATGATATCCAAAATAATAAAATTAAAGAGTAAGAAATAAATGCATTAAGAAAAAGGGGAAAGGAAAGGTAGAATGGAGTAAACTATCTCATAAAAAGGTGTGAAATAACTTATATGGAGAAAGAGATGGGGAAGAGATAGCAGGCAGTGGTCGAATCTTTGATGAGAATTGGTTCAAAGAGGGATTAGCATACACACTCAGCAGGGCATAGAAATCCATCTTACTCTATAGGGACCTAGGAAAGAAGGGTAAATGAAGGGAAGGAAGGCTGAGAGAAGGAAGAGCAGGTTGGGGAGGTGGTAGTCAGGAGCAAAACACTTTTTTTGTTACTATTTCTCTTTTCTTTTTTTAAAAATTTTCTTTGTTTATTTGTTTTTAGCTTTTAATATTCACTTCTGTAAGGTTTTGCGTTCTAAATTTTCTCCTCCTCACTTCCCCCTCCCTTACCCAAAACAGCATACCATGTGATAGAAGCTGTACATGTACAATCATATTAAACATATTTCCACATTAGTCATGTTGTAAAGAAGAATTCGAATCAAAGGGAAAAACCACAAGAAAGAAACAAAAAAAGAGACAAAATAGTATGAGAAAGAAAACACTTTTGAGGAAGGACATAGTGAAAGGAGAGAAAGAGAAGAATAAACTAGGGGAAAAGTAGAATAAAGAGAAATATACAGTTAATAATCAGAACTGTAAACATGAATGGGATGAATTCACCCAGGAAATGCAAGTGAATGGCAGAATGGATTACAAGGTTTAGACATAAGGGGTTGATACTATGCCAGATATAGAGATAAGGGAAGAATTCATGTCCAAACAAGACAGAGAGCATTACAGGACATAACATGGATAATTCTTATTACATTAAATCAAAAAGTTTTTTCCACAAACAAAATCAATGCAGTTAAGTTTAGATGGAGAGCAGAAAACTAGGAAAAAAAATTTTACACTAAGTTTCTCTGACAATGCCCTCATTTCTTAAATACATAGAGAACTGAATACAAGTCATTCCTCAACTGATAAATGGTCAAAGAATACGAACAGGAAGTTTTCAGACAAAGTAATCAAAGCTATCTATAGGCATGTGAAAAAAATGCTCAAAATCACAATCTTTTAGAGAAATGCAACCTAAAAAAAACTCTGAGGTACCACCCCACATCTATCAGACCAGTTAATATAGACAAAAAAGGAAAATGACAAACACTGAAAAAGATATGGGAAAAGTTGGACACTAATGCAGTGCTAGTAGATTTGTGAGCTGATCCAACCATTCTGAAGAGCAATTTGGATAAAACTATGCATATACCCTTTGACCCAGAAAAACTACTACTAGGTCTGTATTCCAAAGAGATCACAAAAAGAGGAAAAGGACTTCTACGAACAAAAATATTTATAGCAGCTCTTTTTGTGGTGGCAAAGAATTAGAAATGGAGGGAATGTCCATCATTTGAGGAATGGTTGAACAAGTTGTATCATATGATTGCGATGGAATACTACTGTACTATAAGAAATGATGAGCAGGATGCTTTCAGAAAAACCTGAGAAGACTTACATGAGCTGATGCAAAGTGAAGTGAGTATAACCAGAAAAACATTATACCTAGTAACACAATATCACATGGTGATCAACTGTGAATGACTTCACTATTTTTGGCAATACAATGATCCAAACAGAGGTTCCCAAAGTGAGAGATACCACCCCCTGGGGGGCTGCTGGAATGATGCAGGGAGGTGATAGTAGCCTAGGGTACAACTGTGGGGGCACTGAATAAAAATAAGGGGGCACTGCAACCATAAGGAAAAAAGAATAGATAAGAAAATTTTGAAAAACCATTCATACATGTTTCATCTACTGTGTAACAGAGTTAAAGTCATAGTGATTACATTATTTTCCAAATAAGCGCACAAAATTCAAGTTATAATCACTCAGTGGTTAAGTCCCCTGACAGGTCTTAACAAGCAAGTGTTGACAGGTGAGCATGTTGTGCATTGTCAGGAAGCTCAGCATGCATCAGCAGGAATACATGTATATAATGACTTGTTTACAATATGATACTACACAGTTACATGACACAATAGTGTGTCATCAAAATTTCAATGCAGGAAAAACACCACAAATTTACAATAAAGTGTTAAACTTAAGATGCATCATTTAAAAAAACATTTTATGCATTTGTGAAATGATGCAAATTTCCAAAAAAAAGTTAAAGGGTCAAAGATTTCCCAGGGGGATGTTGAGTAATTATTTTTAAGAGGAAGCAATAGGCCAATATTTCCAGGGGTTGCTGAGTAATTTTTTTTTAAGGGTGCAATAGGCCAAATACATTTGGGAACCTGTGATCTAAGACAATTCCAAAGGATTCATGATGAAAAATGATATCCACCTCCAAAGAAAGAACTGATGGTGTCTAAACCTGGATTAAAGCATTTTTTTTAACTTTCTTTACTTTTCTCATTTTCTTTTTTGGTCTGTGTTTTCTTGGAGAACATCACTAATATGGTGATATTATGTTTTGCATAACTGCATATGCATAACCTGTATTAAATTGCTTGCCTTCTTAATGAGGGAGGGAAAAAAGGAGAGGGGAAAAGAACTTGGAACTCAAAATTTTAAGGAATGAATGTAAATGTTGGGGATGGAAGCTCAATTCCATGTAGACAGTCTCGGGCGGGTAAAGGTGGGAACTTCTAAACCTTAGAGTTCTCATGAGGCCCCCCAGGAAAACAGCAGGGAATCGAGGAGTGAGACCGAGCTATCTCGTGTATTTCCGCCTCTTCCCGTGAGAAACGTGATGGGAGGAGCATCCCTGCCCTCGAGACTGTCCCGGATCTGGGCACATGTATTGTTATCTAACAGGCATGGTATTCAGGTGCAAACTACGCGGCTGGAGAGCTTAATTAGGGTCAGGAAAGCCTGAAAGCTCTTAGCGTGGGAGGGGCCCTTACAGGACAGAAGGCCTCTCCTCCCTTTTCCTCTCTTCGCTCTCCCCTCCCCCTCTCTCCCCACTTACACTTCTGCTTCCAATCTCTTACTGTAAGATCTTTGCCTCCTTGGGAGATTTCTCTCTCCCCCCTAAGGAAGAGTTCCCCCTGCACATGTAACCGAGACCCTGAATAAAGCCTAACCCTTGTTCGACTCCGGAAAGTCTCTTCTCTCATACGTTTATCCAGTTTGGCCAGCCGAAGACCTGCGATAGGTGAAAGGTAAGACTCGGGTAGCCTTCAGGCCTCTAGGCCTGGCATGTAAAAGTTGCCTCTACATGTAATTAGAAAAAAGAATTAATAATCACATAAAAAAAAAGAATTTCCAAGATAAATATTTTAACAGCAAATATATAAAATGCCCTGTAAGGTACTACAGTCTCTCAAATCATCACTGTAGAAAACATACTATCCCAGCACAAATCTTGTCACTGTCATCCCTTTAATTCTACTACTTCCAACTCAACTACGATGATTTCTTCTCTCTTATAGCATAATATTATAGCATAATTTTTGAATCATATCACAAAATTTACTATTTCCTACTAAAACTGGCATTCATCAATAACTCTTCTTGTTGGTGAACTTCACTCATGTGAAGCTAGTGGGCACTGAAGTTGTATCCAAGAAAACAGCCTATTGCACAGTGGAAGTCTGTGCTTTGGGGAAGTTTTTTTTGACTGAGGCATTTTTTATTCTTGAACTATGAAATTCTTTCACTGAAAACTATACATACACGTGTATACACCTAAGAAAGGTAGCATGGCATGTGGAGCTGCCCTTGAAGCCAGGAAGATCTGGGTTCAAGCCCTGGCACTGACACCACTGACGTATGACTCTGAGCACATGATTTCCCCTTCCTGTGCTGTTTTTCCTAGAACACAGAGACTCTAGGTTGTATAGATGGTGCCAATCTGCTCAGCAGGAGGTCCCTAAAACAAAGAAATCACAGATCCTGTCTCTATCCTTTTATCACTATCGACACATACAGAAGTGTGATTGCTGTTCAGTCATTTCAGTCATATCCAACTCTTTGTGACTCTGTTTGGGGTTTTCTTGGCAAAGATACTGGGGTGGTTTACCATTTCTGTCTTCAGATCATTTTACAGATGAGAAGGCTGAGACAAAGAGAATTAAGTGACTTGCTCTGGGTCACACAGCTAATAAGTGTTCTTTCTGACTTCATGTTTGGCGCTCTAGCCACTGTGCCACCTAGTTGCCCAGAACAGTTCATGTACTCATTAATGCAAACACAAATATATACATGAACACACACACACACACACACACATATACACACACACACAGTATTTCATAGTTAATTTATCAAGTAGATTTCAGAACTGATACAATCAAGAATTTTTTTTTTTTAAAAAGAGGACTGCCTTTCAGAGGATGGAAGCCTGGACTTGGAATCAAGAACATCTCGGGTAGAATCCTGCAACTGACCCCAGGTGTATGAACCAGACCAAAACAACTGATGTTTCACAGTTACAGTCTTCTTAGCAGTAAACTGGGAATAATCATAGCACCAAATTCTTAGAGATGCTATGAGGGTCAGGTCAGACACTGTGTGTCAAATGTTTTGCAAGCATTAACGTGCTCTATAAATGTGCACCAGCATCATCATTATCATCTACCTATTAGACGCAGATGTAATAAACACAATGTATAATTACCTCAGAATGTGAGAGCTGAAAGGATCATGATGAGTTTAAACCTTTCATCCTACACCAGAAGGAATGTGAGCTAAGAACCAGACTGTTGGATGATGAAGATTAGAATCTTGACTCTAAAAAACAAGGAGCTAGTTCTTGTTGACTGAATTTTTAAATTGCACAGGAAATACCGCTATAGTCTCCCTCTCATAGGAAAGAGGGTTTATTATTTCCTATGGAACTAGTCATTTATCATATACACTAGGGAAAAAGGATATATATTCAACAAACTAAAGTTTGACTCCAAAATTTTTTATTAAAAAACAAACCATGCATAAATTTTACAATTTACCACTTTAAAATATCTATATGTACACATCTGCCAAGATATCATGTACTTTGGGAAATATGAATAATAAGGATTACAGATCACATATAGACAACTGAGAATTGATATATTATTATAGGATAGTTAAAGTTCAAATTCTGGCTAAGGTGCATTGCTTGGTTAAAATTATCTAATTAGTACTTACATTAATTGGAATAGCTTAGCATAACAACTATGAGCCCATTCCCTTATATTATTCCTTTGAGGTTACTCTGGAAAAACAACTTATAGTTATACAGACATTGCTGACAATCTTGTCAGTGAAAATTCTATTTTTCATTAAATAGAAGAAAAAAGTACAAAAAAGGCTACAGAAGTAAACAAGATGTTTTTGTTCCTATACTATTCGAAGTTAATATATACTTAAAAAACAACATACCAGATATTTTTAACCTGTTTTTTTTTCTTGTCATGGAACCATTTTGAAATCTAGTAAAGACCATTCAGAGTATGGTTTTCAAATGTATACAGTTAAAAAAATATGGTTGGTTGGTTGTTGTCCTTTGTTCTTAAAGAGGACCAAAATGACATCACCATGATAAAGTGAAGTTTCAGTGTGTACGACTGAGGCTGATCAGTCCAATAGGAGCTTGGAATGCTCCACCATAGATTGGGCACAGATAATCCATGTTAATATTTGGGGTGCTTACTCCAAATTTGTGCATCCTACATTTTCTTTGTGGTGTTTCAATTCTGCTTTGCTCATTGAGTACAGCACCTTTTCTGATGTGGGCATGCCATGCTGAATGGTCCTGTGCCAGTGTCTTCCATGTCCCACAATCAAATTCAAAGTTTCTGAGAGACCTTGAAGAGTGTCCTTGTATCACTTCTTCTGACCACCATGTGATCACCTGCCCCATGTGAGTTAACCATAAAATAATCTTTTTGGTAAGCATATATTTTGCATTTGAACAATATGGCCAGTCCATTGGAGCTGCATTCTCTGAAGGATAGTTTTGAATGCTTGTCAGTTAAGTTCAAGCAAGGATCTCAGTGTTTGCTACCTTTTCCTGCCAGGAATCTTCCTAAGACAGTTCAAATGGAACTGATTCAGTTTCCTGGCATGGTGCTGGTAGACTGTCCATGTTTCTCAGGCATACAACAATGTTCAGTTTGGTAGTCAGTCTAATACCTCTTCTCTCCCAAACTTTTCTTCGGAGCCTTCCAAACACTGAGCTAGCTCTGGCAATGTGTGCATCAACCTCATTATCAATGTGTACATCCCTGTAAAGTACACTACCAAGGTAAGTGAACTTATTCACAGCATTCAAAAACTTCTCCATTTGTTGTAACTGATGGTTCCATATATGGATGGTGTGGTAGTGGCTGATGGAGAACCTGTGTTTTCTTGGTGTTAATTATTAGGCCAAAATTAGCACAGGCAGCAGAGAATTGATCCATACTTTGTTGTATCTCAGCTTCAGAGGTTGCACTGAGTGCGCAACCATCTGCAAACAGAAAATCATGGACTAATACTCCCTCCACTTTGGTCTTGGCTTGTAATCTTTTCGAAATGAAGAATTTACCATCAGTACAGTAGTTGACCTTGATGCCGTTTTCATCCTCATTGAAAGCATTTGACAACATGGCTGAAAACATCATGCTAAAAAAGCATGACAGTAAGTATACAGCCCTGTTTCACTCCACTGGTGACTGAGAAGGCACGAGAGCATTGTGCACTATCTAGAACCCAGGCAAATATGTCATCATGAAATTGACATACATTGCTGATGAATTTCTCTGGGCAACCAAATTTTGACATAATTTTCCATAAGCCCTCATGACTAGCAGTGTCAAAGGCCTTGGTGAGATGTACAAACGTTGTATACAGACCTCTGTTCTGTTCCTAGCATTTCTCTTGGAGTTGTTGGGCAACAAACACCACATCGACTGTTCTCCAGCCCTTTCTGAAGCCACACTGGCTCTCAGCTATAAGACCATCTTCTAGGTGAAAGAGCCTATTAAGGGGGATTCTAACAAGAATCTTGCCAGCAATGACTAAGAGACTCACTCCCCTATGATTGTCACAGGACAATCTATTCTCTTTACCTTTACAGAGACGGATAATGGAGGCATCCTTGAACTCTTAGGGGATAACCTCCTCTTGCCACAAAACCTGGAATATTTCAGTCAGCTTTTGTATGAGCAATGGTCCCCCTACCATGTAAATCCCAGCTGGAAGAGAATCAGCACCAAGTGTTTTCCCACAAGAAAGAACCCTAATGGCCCTCAAAATCTCTTTTTCAGTTGGAAGTTCAGCTAAGGAGGGACTGACTTTAACCTGAGGTAAATGGTCAGCCAATGGCCTCAGCATTGATTGATGATGGTCTATTGAGAACACTATGGAAGTGTTCAGCCCACCTCTCTAGGATCATATCCTTATCACTAATCAATGTGGCTCCACCAGCACTGAGTAGTTGTGATGCACCATACATTTTTGGTCCATAAATGACTTTTAGGGAATCATAAAAGTGTTTTGGATTGCTACTATCAGCATAAAACTAAATTTTATATGTCTTCTTACTGAGCCAGGAATCCTGCATCTCTCTAAGCTTTGCTTGTACTTTGCTTTTGTTGGAATTAAATGCTGCCTTCTTAGAGGTAGATGGACTATACTGCTGGTAAATCCTGTGGAGTTCTCGTTTTTCATTTAGCAGCTTCTGGATTTCTCCATTATTTTCATCACACCAGTCTTGGTGTTTGTGAGTGTTCTGACCCAGATGAGCAAATGCAGTGCTGTACAACAAATCTCTGAAAGCTGCCCATTCCTTTTCTGCTCCACTGTTGCCAACTGTGTGTTGGCTCAACTTTCCCTCCAAGTTAGCAACAAACTGTTCATGCTCAGAGAAGGGCTCTAATTTGTTGACATTAATTCTTCTGATAGTCATTTTGCCTTGGGGGCAGTGCTTTTGATGAATGCCAATATTTAGCTTGGAAGGGATAAGTCTATGATTAGTCCAACACTCTGCACCACACATTGCCTTTATCATCACTCTTACATCTTGTCTGTCTCCTTACAATCACATAGTCTATTAGATGCCAATGTTTGCTGCATTTTATTGCATTTAGGAAAATGGAAAACTGTTGGTGATGAGGTCATGCAACGCACAAGTCTTCAGCAGTAAATGAATGCTTTTGCTGTTTTCAACTCCATTCCAAATACTCAAACTTCAAAAAAATAAAATTACAAAGAAACCTAAACAAGGAAAGACTTATGAAAAGAATGCACAAATAAGGGGTATGATCTGGATGAATCATCAAGGAAGGTTGCAGAGTGGTTAGCAGGACAAGTAGGCAAAGAAGAACCAAGACAGGAGGATCACAAAGACCCTTAGAGAAGGGAGCTTCAGGCAAGAATGGTGAAGGCCAAGTAATAAGCATTTATTATACCCTCTAGGGGGAGAGGGTACTCAACAGTATTAAATTCAGTAGACAGACCAAAAAGGACTGAGGATTAAGAAATGAGGGCCAAAAAGACCAATAAATTTGGCAATTAAGATATATTCGGTAATTTGGAAAAAGTAATTTCAGGTGAATGATGATGGAGAAGCCTTAATGCAAAGGTTGAAGTGAGATGGGAGGAAGTGAAGATAAGGAAGTAATCAGGTTTTTCCAAGGAATTTGGCTGAGAAAGGGAGATGAGAGATATAGGATGATAGCTTGGGGATGGCAGAGTTGAATGGTGTTTTTTTTTTTTTTAATGGGAAAAACATGGACTTGCAAGAAGATAGTAGATAGGAAAAGCCTAAAAAATCAAGAGGGAATAATCAAGGATGAAATCTGCTGAAAAATACTGGAGTGGAGGACGGCCTGACCACTTTTCCAAGTAGACCTTACAAAATGAGAACTATTACAGAACTAGGTAATTTGGTCTTTTGCACATTTTAAGTGCACTGACTTTGATATCTATGTAAGAGAATTACTATCAATATACAGGACTAGTTTTTTTTTGTTTTTTTTTTGGCTGGAAGTCTGAGTGTGCTTTACACACATTCATCCACATAAATATTATGGTGGATTGTTAAGGCACTAAAGGGCTGTTTCTGTCCAAACTACACTATAAGGTGCCTAATACTAAATAAAGGTTTTTTCAAAAGTAAGCCAACTTTTTTTTTTTAACTTTATCAATCTGGTCTGTCAATTTAATCGACACGCAGTTATTTAGTTGGCATTACATGGCCCAAGGGCCATGAAACAGAAAAATGAAATCATTCCTACCCTCAGAAAACTTATATTCCATTTGAGAAGACTTGCACAACTTGGTAGTAGGTAGGCGCCAAAATTAAAATAGGTTAAACTTCTGTGGGCCATAGATAGGTTAGACTAGAGAAACAGACAACAGTTATTTACTGCAGGTCATGTGACAAACAAGAGAGTGTGCAGTGGCAACCCTACATTTTTTTGAGGGTCACCTGAAATTCTTGTTATGATAATAATCCAGGCAAAAGGGGATAATGGCCTAAATTAGGGTAGTAACAGAGGGCCTAACAAAGTACCCAGCACATAGTAAGCACTTATATGTTTGTTTCCTTCCTTCCTTCCATTTCAATGGAGAGAGAAGTAGAGATTAGAATTGTTAAGACTTCACAACTGGTTAGATATGGGGAGTGGAGGAGAGAGGGAAAGGAAAGAATTGAGAAGCTCCAAAGCTGAGTGACCAGGTGGCAATGTCCTCACTAGACAGCAAGTCTAATCTCATTAAACATTTATTGAGCCCCTACTGTGTGTCAGACATTATGATAAGCACTAGGGAGGCAAACAGAGACAAAAGATAGTCCCTCCTCTCCAGGAGCTCTCAGCGTAAGGGGGAGACAAAATGCACACAATTATGTAAAAACAAGCAATATATAGGATCAATAAGAAATAATCAATAGAAGAAAGGCACCAAAATTAAGAGAAATGGGAAAGGACTCCTGTAGAAGGCAGAATATTTGCTGGGATTTGAAGGAAGACAAGAAGCAGAGAAAAGAAGGGAGAGAATTCTAAGGATGGGGGACAGCCAATGAAAATGCATGGAGAAGGGAGATGAAGTATCTAGTGTAAGGAACAGCAGAGAGATCAATGTCATTGTACTGCACAGTGGGTATGTGTGAGGTAGGTCAAGAATAAAATGGTTATGTAAAAGAAGGTATGAGGGGCTCTGAATGACAGAGGGCTTTATATCAATAAATTTTATGTTGATTCTGGAAGGTAGGAAGTTACTGGAATTTATCAAGTAATGGGGTGACATGGCCAGGCCTGAGTTTTGGGAAGATCATTTTGAAAGTTGACTGGAGAATGCACTGGTGTGGGGAGAGACTGTGGCAGGCAGAGCAAACATCAGGCTATTTCAATAGTCCAGGTATGAGGCAATGAGATCAGAGCAGTGTCAGAGGAGAAAAAGAGGCACATATGAGAAATTTTACAAAATTTTATAATTTATATAGGTATAAAATTTTATTTTATAAAAAATCAATAGGCCTTTGTAACTGATTAGATATGAGGGTATGAGAGTAAAAAGTTGAGGATGGTATGTAGGTTGTAAGCTCAGGTGACTGGGAGAATAGTGTTATCTTCAATGATAATAAGCAGGTAAGGAATAGGCGAGTGTTTGGTAGGAATGATAATGAGGGGGATTTTGAGTGGAACAAGTTCACTAGGCAATGTGGGCCAGGGAGTGAGGCTTGAATACTTATCAGTTGGGGGTTCAGCATCACTGGAATGAGGAAGGCATCCTGGGCAGAGAAGGGAGATTAACACTAAAAAATGAATTTAAGCAAATTTCCACAGTATCACCTCAGGGTGCAGTCCTCTCAGGGCCTTAAGCACTTCAAGTGAGAGACAGGTCTTGGAACTGAATACAGTGTTAATCTCCTCCCCAAAGACAGATCAGTCTGGAGACTTGATGTGGTAGCCTTCCTCCTCTTTGCTGGGAGGGAGAAGTCTGACCCTGGATGGACTGTTGTTTCTCCTTCGCCAACAGGAGGCAGGAGACATATTTCAATGGAATGGCATTTACTTCCTTTGCCTTAAAGTCAGGAGGCTGGTATTTGAAGGGAGGTCAGAGAGCAGGAAGGAGACACAGCCCAATAGAAAGATTTTTTTTTTTCTCCTCATAAATATTTTATTAGAAAAATGGAAGTTAGGAAAAGAGTTGGCTTTGGAAGGAAATATGATTTCTGCCTTATCAGTCAAGAACTCTGTCGTGAATGCTTGACATATCAAATTTGAGATCCTTAAAGGACATCCAGTTTGAAATGTCTAATAGTTATAATGAAAGACTGAATCTCAGCAGAGAAACTAGGGCTAGAAATATTTTGGCATCATTAGCATACAGATAACTGAAGCTACAGGAGCTGATGAGATCATTAGAGAGATGATATACAGAAAGGGGAGAACAAGCCTAAGGGAGAGCTTTGTGAATAGAGCCACAGTGAGAGAGCAGATCAGAAATGATGATCCAGGAAAGGAAATAAAAAAGGAATAGCCAGATTGGTAGGGAAAGAATCAAAGGAATCTGACCCGCAACACAATCTCGTAGGCTGGGAACTCGGGGGAGAGAGCAGTGCAGTGACTACTCTGGCCCAATATTATTACACCATAGCTCACAGATGGATACTTGTGTGTTTATCTTGCATTATCAGTTATCAGGTGTGTTTACCTTTAGCTATCTTTCAAAATAAAGAATTTATTGATACCGAATAGTGTGAAGAGAAGCTATAAAACATTCCCTTCTTAAACCTGTGGTACATTCTCCCATAAATACACACATCAATGGGATAAGTGGGTAGATAGACAGAATACCGTGGTCACACATGTGACTAAGTCAATTCAGAGCCCTGGCATTGGGAAGTCTTTCTCTTATCTTCACAATGCTTACCATTGGGCTGAGTATTTTTGGAGTCACAAAAATATACAGAGAAGAAAGCATCAAGGAGGAAAGCATGATCATAAGCCTCAAAGGCTGCAGAGAGGTAAAGATGGATTAGGTCTGAGAAAAGACCATTAGATCAGGCAATTAACTGATAACTTTGGAGAGAGCAGTTTGGGTTAAATGATTAGGTCAGATTGAAGAAGAGAGGGGGAGGAAATGTAGTAGAGGCACAGATTCTAGACCATCTTCTCTAGGAGTTATGCCAAGAACAAAATGAGAGAAGGGATGAGAGCTACTAAGGACAGAGGAGTCAAATGAGCGTTTTGTGAGGACTGCAGGAACACACAAATATATGGCATGTTTATAGGAGGATTAGTGAGAGAGTGAGGATGGCAGAGAGGGTAATCTCCTGGAAAAGACAGGATGGAATGGGATCACTTGTGCATGAAAAGGGGTTTTCCTTGGCAAGGAGAAGGACAACTTCTTGTGAGCTAGGGGTGAAGGAGATAATGATTTTCTTAAAGTGTAGGTCAGACCTTGTCACCTCACATGCATAATAAACTCCAGGGGCTCCTTGTTGCTTCCAGCATCAAACATACAATCCTCTGCTTGGTGTTCAAAGTGCTTTATAATCCCATACCCACTGTCTTTGTTCTTTCCAGTCTTCTGATACCTCACACTCCAACATACAATACTCTGGAAACCTGTGACACTGAGATTCCTTATATGAGATACTCCATCTCCCAACTCCATCCCAGGACATCGCTGTCCTCCATCCTAGGAATTCTCTTCCTCATCTCCACATCTTTGCTTTTCTGGCTTCCTTCAAGTTGCAGCTAAAATCCTACCTTCTACAGAAAGTCTTTTCCAAATTCCACTTAATCTAATCCTCTTTTGTTTATTTCCTATTTATCCTGTATATGGCTTGTTGCACACAGTTGTTTGTATGCTGTCTCCTCCATTACACTATGAATCCCTGGAGAGCTGGGACTATCTTTTTGCCTTTCTTTGTTTTCCCAGTATTTAGCATGGTGCCTGGCACATTTTTGGTGCCTAAAAAAGGTTTACCTGCTGAATAAGTACAATAATAATATCACTTCACCTGCTTACTTCATAACATAACCTGAGATGAGACTGAATTCACTTTTGAGGGCTATTACACTATATTGTTAAATTAGATAAGATTGTGGTCCATTAAAATACCCAGATTATTTTCACAAGGACTATTGTTTTGCCACATTGCCCCCTCCCCCCCTACACACTCCATGATTTAAAAAAAACCTAATTACTATACTTTATATTTATCTAAATTTCACCTCGTTAGATTCAAACTTTATCATTTCATCTTTATAAAGCTTTCTGGATCATTCATCATGTTTGTTATCCATTCCTGATTCATGGAAACTCAAAATTGATAATCCTATCTTAGGCCATTCAAATGAGTGATAAATATGTTAAGTTGAACAGGACTGAGCCCAGAGTAGTAAGTACTCTCTACCATTTAAGCTAAGTGGATATAAAGTCAGTAATGACAAGTCTTTGTGTATATTCATTTTTGTTCCACATCCAGCAGACTAAAGTAGTCAGGCCACACTAAATTGGCCCCTTTAAATAGAAAACAGTAAATAAACAAGCAAATAAATAAATAAATAAATAAAGCTGGGAGGTGAGAGTATTTATTATTGACATCCACTGCGGGAGCAGAGGGGAGAGGAAAGGAGAACTTAGCCAGTAAAACCCAAGTTAACTGGGCATTCTTCCGGCCATTCAAATTTACCTTTCTTTGGAGAGGACAAGGAAGAGAAGGGGGAGACAGGAGGGGATGAGCTGAGCTGTCCAGCTAGCTGGGTCCCCATACAGGAAGCTGTGTGTACTCACAGATGTTGTGTCTGTCCTTCATTGCCGAAAAAGACCATGCCATCGGAGAAATGACGACAAGACTTGCACTCAGCCTCACTTCTCCTCCAGAGCCATCTAAATCCAGTGACCACATATTGATCAGGATGACTGGAGATGACCCAGGATGCACTGGGAGACCTTGGCCCCTTCAGGCCAAGGTCTATGCAGGTACTCACTTAGGGTGAGGTAATGCCCATTTCTCTGATGGCATGGTCTTCTTTGGCAACAAAGGATGAACACAACAGGAGGGTCCAAAAAACACCAACTGAGTGGAGCTTGGGGCCTGACCCATTGTTGTCCAATCTATGGGCTTCAGAGTGCAATGAGTCCAAAGTTTTAGGGAAGAGAGAGACAGAGAGAGAGAGAGAGAGAGAGAGAGAGAGAGAGAGAGAGAGAGACAGAGCGAGAGAGAGACAGAGAGAGACAGACAGAGAGAGACAGAGACAGAGAGAGACAGAGACAGAGACAGAGAAGAGAGACACAGAGAGAGACACAGAGAGAGACACAGAGAGAAATCTAGACAGTAAACCCCAAGTTTTTTGCTGCAGGCTTAGAAAACCACAGATGAACATTATTTATCTTTCATTGCATTTTTATCTATTTTGCTAAAGACTTCCTAATTACATTTTAATCTAATTTGGGTCACATTCCAGTGTGCAGAGCTGATGGACACAAAATAAAGAGAGATACAGCTATTTAGACAGAGCTACCTTGTGGATTCATTTTGCTTGACTAGGATTACTGTTACAAGGCTTTTCCCCCTTCCTCTTGGTTAATTGGTAGAGAAGAAGTGGAAGCAATAGTGATGCCAAAAAATGGGACCACTGAAACATTTTTAAATGCATAGAAGAGAACAAAAGTACACAAGTAAACATGTATAAACAAGAAAGTTTTGAAAATAACGCGTAAAACTGATACACTTTTTTTTTTTTAAGAGCAAGTTGTATAAAATTGAGATACATGATTTTTGTGTTTTGTTGTATGTATGGAAATACCCTTTCTTAGCATTTAGGTTGAAAATTTTAAAAATTAACATAAAAAAATCCTCTTTTCCAAACCCTATTATGCATATTAGACTATGTCCACCTTCCATCTAATCATTAAATTGCCCTACTGAAAATTCTAAGATGGAGTCATCATTTCTCTACTTCTCTTATCTCTACAGTTTCTACTTCAGAAATGAGTTCTTCTTATTGGCCAGAAAAAGTCCTAAATAGCAATTACCCTTCCTGTATCCTCTGCCTTTTTTTTTTAAGGATGAAATTCTTACTAAGTAAAACTAAGAACATGCAAGCTGCATTCATCATGGCAGAAAGTACTTGAAGAGATCTCTGTCTAACTGAGGTCCCCATCACTATGATTTCGTGACTCCATGAGAGGGTTTTAAGTGGCTTTCCAAAGTACTCATGTAACCGAGTAAGGCATAAGAAGACTGAAAAGGTGGGGTCTGAATTTCAAAGAGCTCTGAATGCCAAAGAGATGTGTGTGTGTGTGTGTGTTTTTCAGAGAGACGCTGTATAAATGAAACAAAGGCTTTGACAATACCTTGAACAAGGGGGAGAAGGGAAGACGGATGAGAGAGTGAAGGGTTGAGGATGACACTTTGGTTTTTAACCCTGGGTGACTGGTGTACTCAACAGTAATAAGGAAGATTGGCAGGGTTTATGGGAAAAGATAATGAGTTTTATTTGGGACATATTGAGTACAAGATGTCTATGAGACATACAATTTGAGATGTCTAAAAGGCAGATGAAGATGTAAGACTGGAGGCCAGGAGAGAGGTTAGGGCTGGATAAGTATATTTGAGAATTATTGACAGAGATGCTAATTGAATCCATCGGATCTGGTGAGATTACCAAGTGAAAGAGTATACATAGGAAAAAGAGAATAGGGTCCAGTACAAATGTAAGCAGGCACAGCTTGCAGATCCATCAAAGGAGATGCAGAAGCAGCAATCAGAGAGTTAGAAGGAGAACCTAACAAGAGCAGAGTCATAAGAATCTAGAGAGAAGAGATCATCAAAGATGAGAGGGTGGTTGACAAAGACTCTAGAGAGATCAAGAAGGATGAAAACTGAGGAAAGGCAAGGAAATTTGGTCACAAGGGGTCTGGTTAGATATCCTCTCTCTTTAGTCCATCAATCTATCCAATCACAAAATTCTGCTTTTTCTTCACTATCCTGATAATTTGCGTGATAGAAAGCACAAGCATTACGATCATTGCCATCTGTACACATCAGGTTTGAAGAGTTCACTGCTTACTTAGAGTCACACAGCTAATAAATAGAAGAGCCAGTCAGTAATAGAATCTAGGTCTTTGGAGCCCAACATGAATGAACAGGCTTTCCACTAAACCAGGTTGCTACCCATTAACCAAATGGCTTACATGATTGTTCTAAAAGATATACAAATCAAAATTGATTTCTTCAGCTCCAAATGAAAATGGTGTCTGGACCATTTAATCCAGATCTCAATAATCATTAAGATCACAGGTGAAGACTAGCCTTCAGTTTTGAGATGGTCAATTAAACTCTTAAATCTCCTGGTTACCTGACTGTACTTGCTCAATCTTCCCTTTTAAACCTATAGATGAGCAAACAAGATGCAAAATAATATATGCTACAAGCATAGGTCTTCTCTGAATAGCTGGGATCTTCAACTGCGTCAGCTGCAATACAAGCCATTGAGCCATGGCTAATACAAGCTAATTTGAATAATCAATATGACAACCTTGTTTTTCTAATGCAAACAGGATTGATACAGTAAGGTGTCTCACAGCCACATCACAGTCATGGCCTCTTTTAACCCCTAATTAGATTTAGGCGATTATCCCTGCTCTTCCTTACAAGTGTACAGCTTGGATAAGGGATGACAAAAGCGATCTGCCACTTACTCAGCCTTTGCAGACTGCAGGTTATCCAGAGAGATAGAGGGTAAGATCAGCAAACAATTGCTATTCATATCATCATCTACAGTGTTAAGATAGTCACAGTTTCCATACAAACTAAGTCAAAATAGCCCAAAGCATTAGGTAAATGCAGACTGCTTAAGAACATCAGGGTAAACACAGATGGAAATTCACGGTGATATTGGGGAATTATGTCTAAATCAAACTGGTTATCGTAAAAAGAAATGATTAGTCCATGATCTTTCTGACAAAATTAAGGCTTTCACTCAGTTTCACTTGATGATTTATTTGCCAATGAAATTTGATGTTGATTCTTCAAAATACATAAACAGAAAGCCTCACAGAAAAAGTACATATCACAATATTCAGTTGGCAAAAAATCATATATATTTTCATTCTTAATAAAAATATTTCTAAATGCAAAACTGTAAGTTCGTCTTCATCACATAGCATAAATGGATTTAGATAATAAACAATAATATTTCACTAACATTGCTGTCTCCAAAGTTTTTGGTTGAAGGCACCATGAATGGATTGTTTTGATTTATTCCTGAACAAATACCTGAATATAAATGGATAAATAATGGCGGAGACAAAGAGAGAGTGGTTAGGGAATGAATGGTACAGGCAGCTCTGCACAATAGATCCACTACAAGCAACATAACATCAACACAGAAATTTTGACTTCCTGTCATTAGCTTTCATTGTGCTCAATGAAAGCAATATAATCAAAGTTTCCATTGAGAAAGAAGTGGCTATCATTTAATCTGTTGCAAAAAATGGAACCTTAGTGGGAGGAGTAAGATCATAACTGAAAAAAATGGGAACCAAATTGGTTCCTTCAACTTTTTGGTGTTTCTTCAGAAGGGAATGGGGGTCAGAAACTTCTATTCAGATTATAGACATATATGTGTTGAGTAAAGACTATTCCAACATATGCTAACAACCTTCAAAAGGAACATAGAAAAAGGAAGACAAGAACAGACCCCTACTTTTGTCTCCTTGTTGGCACAAGTCACCCTGTCTCTCTCTTTCCTAAAAACATCAGCATATAGAGTAATAAGGGACCCTGGACATCATCTAACATAATACTCCTTTTAAAGGTGAAGAAACTGAGACCCAGGAAGTAGAAGGGGCTTGCAAGGCCACAAAGTGAAGAGACTCAAAATTAGAATGCAAGTATCTTGATTTAAAGGCTGGTTCAATCATTTTATTCTACTTGTGCCTTTGAGTCAACAAGTATCTGGAGGTGATAAAAGGTACTGCCAAGTACTGTACATCCTAGATGATACCAATACAATAGTCATTGGTAAGAGGACCAAGCAGGTGAAGTATCTTGATGAATGGGACACTAGGGGGATGTCAGGAGGATTGATATGCAGTTGTTTAATGGTGGATATCCAGTGACGCATTCCCAAGTAGACAGGATGGAACTGAACCGACCTGAGGGCTGGCAGGAGGCTAGGGGCTTATCAAAAGAGGGTCAAGAGGCCTAAGCAATAAACTATCCAAAGGGTCATGAAGGCTGACCCAGGAAGAGAGTGTTTCCATTAGAGGCTAACAGATTTGTATCAAGTGAGGACAGGGAAACTGTCCAGATGGTCAGAGAGTTGATTTAACAACAGCCTGTCCCATTACAGGATTATGGTACATAAGGAGTACATGTTCCTCTGGCTCCCATGAAAATGCAGGAACATAAGAAGCCTGCAAATAGAAGAGAATCGCTTTGCTGCCAGTTTCCTTTCTCACTTCTCCACTGCTAAGTAGCAAACACTCAATCGGATTTGAAGGGAAAGTTTCCTGATACTGTTGAATATATATAAAGCATCTGGCACAGGAACACATACACTAATCACAGATCTAAAACAGTTGTCCCCAAATCACTAGCTTTACTACCTCAAGTGAATGATTTCTTGGTGATGGGTACAACTGATCACTATCTCTGCAACATTTGATATAAAATCTTCTATAAAACTGGAATTGCTCAAAAAGTTTAGTAAACAACAACAACAAACAAAAACATTCTTCATCTTGAACCATTAGAAACCTATTAAGTTTATCTACGAATGAAAAATAATTAGCCAAGAGCCTGGAACTCAAATGTCTAAGGGAATACTATTTCTTTCTCAGTAGTCCTTCTGGGAAATTGTACGCTTTCCAATAAAGCAATTATTTAGCAATCTCCTTCAGAGGATGTCGTTTTTTAAAAATACCTCAAATAGTGGCAAATTTTAATTGTTTAGATGTTACCAAAAAAGTCAGATGCAGTTGAAAAAATTACATTCAACCAAGGCTGTTAGAAGGTACTGGCTTAGCTGGTAACATATCATTTGGGGTAAGCAGAACATGGTATTGACTGTGAGCCTAATTTTCTTGTATGGATAAAAACTTGCTAACAATAGTTTCATAAATCACTCTCAAGAGAACCTGAGCAAGTCCAAAATGCATGGCGTAAATGCCCTTATCTGGATATATCTGTTCTCATACACTGTCAAAAAAAAACAAACCCAAAACCACATCACTTTATGTTTATGTTTCACCTACATAAGAGAAAAACATTTTAAAAAGTTTTTTTCATGTCATTTTGGGTTTTAGTCTTCAATTACCCAGCAAAAGCTAGCAAATATCAATGAATGTTGATAAACAATCAGAAATGTTTCTTATGTGGAGGTAAGATGGTCTAGTAGCAAAAGAACTAGATCTGGAGTCAGGACAGCCCTGAGTTCAAATTCTGCTCCCCAAATTCCTAGCTTTATCACTACGATAAATTACCAAGTCTCAATGGGCCCCAGGTTCCTTATCTGTAAAATCAATATTAGCAGTGTGAGCTTCATTTTGAGTCTCAGATAGGATAGCGTCTGTGAAATGCTTTGCAAACCACTATTACAAATATCAGCAATGCTTCTAGCATGTGCAAATATGATATTTGAAATCAGATGACATAATCTCAAATACTCCACAAAGACAAGATCTAGAGACAGCCAAAGTCAGAATCTGGCCTTCCTGTCTCACAACTTAAAAAGCTCTTTAGTTGTTACTAACCCTCCAAACAATCAAAAGTGTCCACTCTTCATTTCCAGCTTCCTATTAAGATGATGGAAATACCACTGCATATCTATCAGGAAGGACACTGCCAAAATTAGGATTGTATAATCAGAACACTACCATAAACAATCCTTAGTAATACAGTAAAAGTTTCATCATTACCTGTGGCAGCATTATTCTTTGTTGTAAAATTCTTAAGAAATATTAGGTGCACACAGCAAGAAATATCTTTTCTCTGATTAGTTTGGGCAGTGAGACAGTTAATATATTCTGATAGTCTAACTAATATGCCAGCTCATGACCACCATATGCTGTCCGTCCCCAAGTCGTTTACTGATTCTTCATTTATCATATCTGATAATCATCCTGGCTTTCCATTCCCCACTTGCACTATTCTATTCTGGGGCCCTATCATCTCATAACTAGATTACAGCAGCAGCTGCCCTACCTCTAGAAACTCTCCCCTACACACTCCCTTCGTAGCTAGGTTAAGTTTTATAAGAGAACGTTTAGATCATCCCCTTGCTCAAAACTTTGAGGAATCCCACTGAATGAAGTCCACAGGATAAACCAGCTCTACTTCCACCTCAGACCCTGCAGACATCATCCAAGGAATCAACTCTTGTGGAGAGTCAATGTGCAACTGTTTCCAAAAGTGCTACAGTCCCTTGACTTTTCAGCAGCCAAAGCTACTGAAGATCTGAAAAATGAAGCTCTTAACAGCAAAGTCCTTGGTATTGTGAAATGATAAAGTGTGAATTAATGTCAAAAATGGATATGGTTGAACTCATATATAAAAATATTTATAGTAGCTATTTTTGTAGTAGCAATGAACTGGATATTAAGGAGACAGCCATCAACAGGAAAATGGCTGAACAAACTATGGTAAATGATTGTAGTAGAATACTTTTGTGTTATAAGGAATGAGGAAAAGGAAAGTTTTGGTGAAACCTGGGAAGGTCTGTACAAACTGATGCAGAATGAAGGGAGCAGAACCAAGAGAACAATTTATACAATAACAGCAACATTATAAAAACAAACAACTCTGAGAGCCATGAGAACCCTGATCAATGCAACTGATCAGGCCTGCTCCCCCACTCTTGGCAATTTCATTTGCTTCCATGACTTTATGGATACTAGGTAGGTTCTTCCCAAATCTAAAATCCAGTACTATCCTCTCCCCCAGGCATCAGACCCATACCTTCTGTCTGCCAGACAGTTCCATCTGGCTATTATTCCAGATACAGAAATTTAACGGGAATGGTACTGAAGTCATTGTCCTATCTCTCCTCCACCTGACAATCTGTCACTACTGGATTAGCTCTTTATTTATAGTTATCCAATAGACTCCTTGACTCCACGTCAACATTTAACAAGGTGAACCATCTTTTCCTTTTCTTCCCTTGGCTTTTGTGACCCAGGACTCTCATGGTTTTCTTCATCACCCTGGGACTGCTATCTCTTTATGTAACTGGCTTCTCATCTTCCTCCCACTTCTTAAATGCAGGTGTCCCTTTCTGTCTTTCTACTCTCCCTTCCTTAATGATCTCAATTATCACCTCTATGCAAATGATTCTCAAGTTTCTATCTCAATTTGATCCAAGGACATATATCCTATTCAATTGAATCTACATTCCCAAAATCTTACCAGAATTTCAAGTATACATCTTCAAAACACTGCTTTATCGCTGACTAAACACCCTGCCAGCATCTCCACATGTCCAAGATTAAGCTTATGAGGAGCTGACCTTCCACATGTCCTCTTTATTCCCATATCCTCAGAATCACCTCAGAGCTTTCTCTTTCCCTTAATCCAAACATGTCCAAACATTCAAAAGCCCTCTAAAATCTGGCTTCAATAGAACTTTTCAGATTTGTCTCATGCTGCTGTAGTCCAATGAAGCTCTGAGGATCCTTCCCCCCACTTCACTTTCACTTGACAAATGAGGTCACCAGTTCTTGGCCAGCTCTATCCTCCCATCAGGGCTCTAGGGGTAGAGCTGAGGGTAAATGGTGGGGCTTTCTTTAATGCCTTTGGATCAAGCCTCCATTGGTATGCTTCTCTCAAGAGTATCAGTTACAAATTATTTAGTCGACTTTATGTAGCTTTCAGGAAAGGATGTTTACTAAAGGGTACAATAAAAGCAGCTGGTACAAAAACCTGTGACACATTCCTCCACAAAAGCATATACAGAGTAAAAGGGAAAATGGGCTCAAGTTTCTAGGGGCACCTCCAAGTCCTTTTCTCTCATTCTGTGCCTCCTCAAGAAGTTCCTCTGAGATATATTTAATAGGAATGTATGTGTAGAACCTATATAAAATTGTATGCCATCTTGGGGGGGAGGGGGAGGGGAATCTAAGTTATATGGCAGTGACTGTAGAACACTGAAAATAAATAAAATTAATTAAAAAAAAAAAAAAAGAAGTTTCCCTGAGGTACAGTCCAGTCTTCATTGAGCTCTGGAGAGAGTCAGGAGTCTACTCTGCCCTTGGTTTCTGAGGATACAGACAGTGCTGCCCACTATCCAGTGATGCCATGTAGGACATGGCATCTGGGGGGAAGATGAAAGTCTCTGTTTTCCCCAGGCTACTATATGCTGGTGGGATATATGGGGTATTGAGGGACGACTAGCACCTCTCCTGGGAGGGCTTGCAGAGTCCTTTTTCAGGACTGCTGATCCAACTTTGCTGTTTACCTGTTATGCAACTCTCACTTGTGGCTCCAAGAAGCTATAGCACGCACAGTGGCCATACCCTAATAAAACCATCTTGGCTGATGGGCTAAACCAGGTTGAGGGTAACATATGGGCTTCAAACCTGTCGATGACCTAGGGAGGTGTCTACCCCAAGACTTCCCCCAGAAGAATGGGCAAACAAGAACAATTTGTTCCAACAGCCAAGAAGGAGCTAAAGCAGGTGCTATAGAGCACTTAGAACTTGGTTAGACACAGAAAATGTCCAGGTCAGACACTGCCTCTGCGTCCACCTGACTTTTGTCCTGCCACTGGACTTCAATGACTCCTGAAGAGAGAGTGAAGTTGATGACTTTTGTGCAACTCTGCCTCACTTAAATCCAATTCACTCACAAGCCAACACATCATCTATGATGGCACTGGTGCTCTTTGAAACAAAACACAAACAATATGCTGACACACTGAGGGGAAGATAGGAGGTTCTGCAGTCCCCAGGGGCTCAATGTTAGGACAGTGACAGGAAGATGGGAAGTTTAACAAATATCCCCTGTATCCTTAGTCCAGGGAGCAGAACAGAGACAGGGTGACTGGCCTTAGCCAAGGTCTCTCCATCCTCCAACTGCTTCCCAGCAGTTTCTTCTCAGGAGTTCAGTGAGAACACCACACTCACTACAACTTCTACATCAACATGCCTAGAGATGGAGGGTTATACCTGAAGAACAAAAAGGAGGCCAATCTGGTTGGCTAGCAGAATGTGTAAACAAACCTGGAAAAGTAGGTTTGTTCCAAATTGTAAAGGGCTTTAAAAGTCAAACCAAAGAATTTGTTTCTTTACATTTATTTTTTTCATAATTAATTCGTTTTCAGTTTTCAACAATCATTTCCATAAGTTTTAAATTTTTCTCCCCCTCCCTCCTCACAATGGCATGCAACCTTATATGGGTTCTACACATACATCCTTATTAAACACATTTTCACATTAGCCATGTTGCACAGAAGAATTAAAATGAACGGAAGAAACCATGAGAAAAAAACAAAACATAACAAAATGGAAAATAGACTGCTTCATTCTGAGTTCTGACTTGTTATTTCTTTCTCTGGATGTGGATGTCATTTTGAATCAAGAGTCTTTTAGAAATGTTTTAGGTCCTTGAATCGCTGTGAAGGGCTAAGTCTAGTAGAAACAGTCCTCGCAACTGTGGCTGTTACTGTGTATACTGGTCTCCTGGTTCTGCTCATCTCACTCAGCATCAGTTCATAAAAGTGTTTCCAGGTTGTTCTGAAGGTCTGCCTGTTTGTCATTTCTTATAGCACAATAGTATTCCAATACATTTATATACCACAACTTGTTCAGCTATTCCCCAATTGATGGGCATCCCCTCGATTTCCAGTTCTTGGCCACCACAAAGAGAGCTGCTATAAATATTTTTTTTTATGCATTTCATATAATTTGTTACACATTTGACAAAATAAATATGAAAGTTTTATGAGTATAATATTGTTGAACAGATTTGATTGAATTACAGAATCGTATCTAATCCAACCCATACCTGAAAGTACTCCCCATTATAATATATCTAACAAGTGGATGTTCAACCTCTGCTGGACGACCTCTAACAACAGGAAACCATAGCCTAATTAAGGCAGTCTATTTTACTTTTGAATATTCCAACTTCCTGTTGAAGTGTTTTTTTCCTAACATCAAACTTATACTAATGCCTCTGAAACTTCCATCCACTATTTTTTATTTTATTTTATGCTTTTCCTTGAATAAATTTATTATTTATTTATTTTTAGCATTTAAAAAATTAGTTTCTATTATCAACCTCCCCCTCCTCCACACTCTGAGAAGGCAAGCAATCTTCTATGCAACTGTATTTCATATTACCCATATTGCAAACAATAAAAGTAAGAAAACAAACAAAGGAAAAATACACTTCAACTGGGGTTGCACTGAGGTTCATCAGTTCTCTCTCTGGAAGTGGATTCATCATGAATTCTTTGGGATCGTCTTAAATCTTTCACAGCTGCTCATCATGGCTATTACAGTGTATCTCCTGGTTCTGTTCACTTCACTTTGCACCAGTTCCAGGTTTTTCTGAAATCATCCTCTTTGTCCACATCCACAATAGTATTCCATTACAATCATATGCCACATCAGCCGTTCTTCAATTCATGAGCATCTTCTCAAATTTCAATTCTCTGTCACCACAAAAAGAGCTAATGTAAAAATTTCTGTATGTTTAGGTCTTTTTCTTTTTCCTTTGATCTCTTTGAGGGACAGATCTGGTATTAGTGAATAAAAGAGTATATAGCCCTTTGGGAATGTTTCCAAATTGTTCTGCAGAATGTTTGGACCAGTTCACAACACTACTAGTAGTTTATCACTATACCTATTTCCTATCATTCCTTCATCCTTCCAACATTTCTGATAGGAGTAAAGTGGTTCTTCAAAATAATTTTATTTTGCATTTCTATAATTACTGATATAAAGTATTTTTTTCATGTAACTACAGAGAGCTTTCATTTCTTGTTCTGAAAACTGTCTACTCATATCTTTTGGCTGCTTATCAATTGGAGAATGGTTCTTATTTTTATAAATTTGACTTGGTTCCCTATATGCTTGAGAGATGAAGTCTTTAACAGAGAAACTTGCTGCAAAAATTTTTGTTATTACTTCATTATCCATGATACCTTTTAGCAAAATATAGTTTTCTTCATAATTACCTCTTTTAATTAGTCTGATTTTTGCTTTGCCTGAAATTATGATTGATACCCCTACACCTTTTTAACTTAAACTGAAGCATAATTGTTTCTGCTGCATCCCCTTAATTTAATTCATTGAGTATGTCTTTCTGTTTCAAGTACCTCTCTCTTTTTTTATGTATATTTTTTTATTTTTTTTACTTTCAGTGCTCCACAATCACTTCCATATAACCTAGATTTTTTCCCCCTCCCTTTCTCCTCCCTCCTCGAGACAGCATACAATTCTATATAGGTTCTACACGTACATTCCCACTAAATACACCTTCACCTTAGACATGCTGCATAGAAGAATTTAAATGAATGGGAGAAATCATAAAAGAAACCAAAACATAATACAAAAAAAAAATGATCTGCTACATTCTGTGATTGAATTCCATAGTTCTTTCTCTGAATGTGGAAGGCATTTTGCCTTAAAAGACCATTGGGAATTTTTTAAGTCCTTGCATTGCAACAAAGTTCCAAATCTACCAGAAACACTCCTTGCACACTGTGGTTGTTGCTGTGTACAAAGTTCTCCTGGTTCTGCTCCTTTCACTCAGCATCAGTTCATATAAGTCTTTCCAGGCCTCTCTGAAGTCTTCCTGGTCATAATTTCTTATAGCACAATAGTATTCCATTACATTCATATACCACACTTTATTCAGTCATTCCCCAATTCATGGGCATCTCGATGATTTGTAGTTTTTGGCTACCACAAACAGAGCTGCCATAAATATTTTTGTACATGTGGGACTCTCTCATTTTTATGATCTCTTTGGGATACAGTTCTAGAAGAGGTATTGCTGGGTCAAAGGGTACACACATTTTTGTAGCCCTTTGGGCATAGTTCCAAATTGCTCTCCAGAATGGTTGGATCAGCTCACAGCTCCACCAACAATAAATTAGTGTTTCAACTTTTCCACATCTTCTCCAACATTATCATCTTCCTGTTTTGTCAAGTTGGCCAATCTGATAGGAGTGGTGTGGTACCTCAGAGTTGTTTTGATTTGCATCTCTCTAATCAACAGTGATTTTGAGCATTTTTTCATGCCTATAGATATCTTTAATTTCTTCCTCTGAAAACTGCTTGTTCATATCCTTTGACCATTTATCAATTGGGGAATGACTTGTATTCTTGTAAATTTAACTCAATTCTCTACATATTCAAAAAAATGAGGCCTTTATTACAGACACTAGTTGTAAAAATTCTTTCCCGTTTCCCTCCTAATCTTGGTTGCATTGGCTTTGTGCAAAACTTTTCAATTTGATGTAAACAAAATTATCCATTTTGCATTTCATAATGTTCTCTATTCTCTTGTTTGGTCATAAATTTTTCCATTTTCCATAAATCTGACAAATAAACTATTCCTTGCTCCCCTAATTTGTTTATAGTATCAGCCTTTATACCCACATCATGCACCCATTTGTACTTTATTCTGGTACATGGTGTCAGGCATTCATTTATGCCCAGTTTCTGCCACACTGTTTTCCAGTTTTCCCAGCAGTTTTTGTCAAACAGTGAGTTCTTATCCCAGAAGCTGGGGTCCTTGGATTTATCAACCAGTAGACTCCTATAATCGTCAACTACTATGTCTTGTGTACCTAACCTATTCCATTGATCCACTCCTCTATTTCTTGGCCAATACGAAGCAGTATGGATGACTGCTTGCTTTATAACACAACTTAAGATCTGTTACGGTTTCTTCTTTGTCTATTCTAATTCTTTCAATTTCTTTTTCTTCTCTTATTGCTAAAGCTAACATTTCTAGTACCATACTGAATAATAGTGGTGATAATGGACATCCTTATTTCACCCCTGATCTTATTGGAAATGCATCTGACTTATTCCCATTACATATAAAGCTTTCTGGTGGTTTTAGGTAGGCACTACTTATTATTCTGAGGAAGGCTCCATTTATTCCTATGCTCTCCAATGTCTTCAATAGGAATGGGTGTTGTATTTTGTCAAAAGCTTTTTCTGCATCTATTGTGATAATCATATGGTTTCTGTTAGTTTCATTGTTGATACGATCAATAATGCTGATAGTTTTCCTAATATTGAACCAGCCCTGTTTTCTTGGTATAAATCATACCTGATCAAAGTATATTATTCTCTTGATAATTCTGTAATTCTTGCTGTAATCTTTTTGCTGATATCTTATTTAAAATTTTTGCATCTATATTCATTAAGAAATTCATCTATAATTTTCTTTCTTTGTTGTGGCTCTTCCCAGTTTAGGTATCAGCACCATAACTTGTATCATAAAAAGAATTTGGTACAACTAATACCAAATTTGCTTCTTTATATTTAAAGGCAACGGGGAGGCACTGGAGTTCATTGATCCCTGGGGAACAGCATGAGAAGAAAATCACTTTAGCAGAAGCATGGAGAAGGTACCAGAGAGGGGAGAGAGTTGAGGCAATGAAACTAATTACAAGGGAGGCTACTCCAGGAGGTGAGAGGTGATGTGAGTGACAAGGAGAAAGGAGACAGGAAAAGTCACTTAGCCTGGGTGAGTGTCAGTTCTCTCCCCTATAAAAAGGAGATGATGAGAATTATAGCCGGGGGGTAGGGGGGCAAGCTACTTGTGAACCTTCAGTGATGGAGAGACAGGCTCAGGGGCAAGCCATCGAAATGGGGCATAAAGATGGGAGGAATCCAACAGGCAAAAATGGGTCCCTGATTTGAGGCAGTGCAGACACTAACTCCAGACGAAGGCTCCAGTGTCAAATCCAGAATTTGGAAAATCTTTTTAAATGAATGAATGAATGCATGGATGAATGCATGAATAAATGAAAAGCATTCCTTACTCACTATGTGCGGAGAATACACACAGAGAAGCAGTCCCTGCTTCTGTTCTCATGGAAGAGATGGCATGCATGAAAGGTTTCAGCAACAAGTCAAATGGAAAGGTCTCCTGGTCCTCTGTGCAAAGCAGCAGCTAAAGCCCCTTGTATAACATCACTGTGAAGGATAAAATCCTATTTCTTGACGCTGAACCACTTGACAGTGGCCAGAGTTTCTCTTCTGGATCTTTAGTGCCCAGGCTGGGGCATCTTTAGAGGCTGCTTTCCAACATGATGGCTGTAGACATGGAGCCTAAAGCATGGCTATTCCCAAGGGTCTTGGGTCAGGGCCCTGACCTGGTTCCATCAGGAGGAGGCAGCCAGGATTAATGGGACGCTTTCACTTGTCACGTCCTGGATCTCCCTAGGCTGGCCAGTCTGACTACGAATGGCAGCTGGTGGGGATGGCTGGTCTCTTTTCCACAGGAGATGACTCCTCAGATCCTAAAGGCAATGGCAGCCCTGTGAGGGCTGGGCTGGAAGTAGGACTTATGGGCTGGGGCAACTGGAGGGCTGTCATTCCCAGGGCTCTTATGCTTATCTGCCTGTTAGTGGTAGCTGGTCCCACCTGGTATTGCTAGTGGTGATGAGAAAGGTAGACCACTTCTCCAAAATGATTTGTCTCCTAAATGGTTGCTGCAGGGCTGGTGGCTTTGGAGACATAAATATTTCCAAGGCTCCTAGGTTCAGGGTCCTGCGCTGTCTCCATCAGGGCCTGAGGGCAGATGGTCAAGGTGGTGGAGATGATGGGAGGCCAGACCTTCCCAGGACATTCTGTCTCCCATCCCCCTTCAGGGTACCCTGCTGCCTTAGCTCAGCAGACCTGCCTGCCCTAGAGATGGCAATGGTGGCAGAGGCCGCCCCTTCTCCACAGGCGCTCCCTTCCCTGATGGTGGCGGTGAAGGCTTCTCTGTTGGTCCATCATTTCACCAAGTGTGGCCACAGTATTTCCCTAAATCTAAGGTTTATGCCTGAAGCTCTAGTCGGGTTAAAAAACAATTAAAGCTGACTGCTATCACTGCTGTCAAAGTACAAGCTTTATTTTGTAATATGCTTCCAAGGTGGCATCACTAATGCACAGAATGTTAAATACACGCCCAGTGATGTCTTTTATGAGGGTTAACAATCTGCAATTTTATTTCAAATATTTTTGAAAACAATATATTTTACATATACTTACTTTATAGTTAGTTATCTTTGCTAATGTCTACTTTTGTAAATATTTCTGCGTGGAAAAGACTGGCACTAAGGCTCTTCTTTTTAGGCCCAATCAAAGCTTTAATTATGTATATTCTGGTACTTTTGCTGTGAAATTACCATCCAAACTCTTGTTTTTATTCCTTTGTGACTATTCACTTAAAAAATAAATTTTAAACTTTCTAAGGGTAAAAGCTAATCATATACATTACCATTCACTACAGATTTTCACAAGGAAAATACTTTAAGAATTTAACAAAATACACATTGATATAATTGTAAAAACATTCAACAATAAACTAAAATACACAGCCAGTAGTTTTCTTTGTATTTATTTAACTTTTAACATTCATTTTAACAAAATTTTGGGTTGCAAATTTTCTCCCCTTTTGTCCCCTCCCCCCACCCCAAAACACCAAGCATTCTAATTGCCCCTATCACCAATCTGCTCTCTCTTCTATCATCCCTCTCTGCCCTTGTCCTCATCTTCTCTTTTGTCCTGTAGGACCAGATAACTTTCTATACCCCTTTACCTGTATTTCGTATTTCCTAGTGGCAAGAACATCACTCGACCGTTGATCCTAACACTTTGAGTTCCAACTTTTCTTCCTCCCTCCCTCCCCACCCCTTCCCTTTGGAAGGCAAGCAATTCAATATAGGCCAAATCTGTGTAGTTTTGCAAATGACTTCCATAATAGTCGTGTTGTATAAGACTAACTATATTTCCCTCCATCCTATCCTGTCCCCCATTACTTCTATTCTCTCTTTTGAGCCTGTCCCTCCCCATGAGTGTTAATCTCAAATTGCTCCCTCCTCCCCATGCCCTCCCTTCCATCATCCCCTCCACCCTGCTTATCCCCTTAGCCCCCACTTTCCTGCATTGTGAGATAGGTTTTCATACCAAAATG
The DNA here is from genome assembly GCF_028372415.1 of Notamacropus eugenii. Lineage (NCBI taxonomy): Eukaryota > Metazoa > Chordata > Mammalia > Diprotodontia > Macropodidae > Notamacropus > Notamacropus eugenii. Next base: position 367,054,340 of record NC_092877.1, read on the forward strand.
AGTGTGCATGTTATTCCTTCCTTTAGTCAAATGTGATGAGAGTAAACTTCATGTTTTTCTATGACCTCCCCTCTTTTTCCCTCCACTAAAAAGTCTTTTGCTTGCCTCTTTTATGAGAGATAATTTGCCCCACTCTATTTCTCCCTTTCTCCTCCCAATATTTCTCTCTCACTGCTTGATTTCATTTTTTTTTTTTGAGATATGATCCCATCCTCTTCAATTCACTCTGTGCACTCTGTCTCTATGTATGTGTGCGTGTGTGCATGTGTGTGTGTGTATTCCCACCCAGTACCCAGATACTGAAATGTTTCAAGAGTTACAAATATTGTCTTTCCATGTAGGAATGTAAACAGTTCAACTTTAGTAAGTCCCTTATGACTTCTCTTTGCTGTTTACCTTTTCATGCTTCTCTTCATTCTTGTGTTTGAAAGTCAAATTTTCTTCTCAGCTCTGGTCTTTTCATCAAGAATGCTTGAAAGTCCTCTATTTCATTGAAAGACCAATTTTTTCCCCTGAAGTATTATACTCAGTTTTGCTGGGTAGGTGATTCTTGGTTTTAGTCCTAGTTCCTTTGACTTCTGGAATATCCTATTCCAAGCCCTTTGATCCCTTAATGTAGAAGCTGCTAGATCTTGTGTTATCCTGATTGTATTTCCACAATACTTGAATTGTTGCTTTCTAGCTGCTTGCAATATTTTCTCCTTGACCTGGGAACTCTGGAATTTGGCCACAATGTTCCTAGGAGTTTCTCTTTTTGGATCTCTTTCAGGTGGTGATCTGTGGATTCCTTGAATACTTATTTTGCTCTGTTGTTCTAGAATCTCAGGGCAGTTTTCCTTGATAATTTCATGAAAGTTGATGTCTAGGCTCTTTTTTTGATCATGGCTTTCAGGTAGGCCCATAATTTTTAAATGGTCTCTCCTGGATCTATATTCCAGGTCAGTTGTTTTTCCAATGAGATATTTCACATTCTCTTCCATTTTTTCATTCTTTTGGTTTTGTTTTGTGATTTCTTGGTTTCTCATAAAGTCATTGGCCTCCATCTGCTCCATTCTAATTTTTAAAGACCTATTTTCTTCAGTGAGCTTTTGAATCTCCTTTTCCATTTGGCTAATTCTGCTTTTGAAAGCATTCTTCTCCTCATTGGCTTTTTGAACCTCTTTTGCCAATTGAGTTAGCCTATTTTTCAAGGTGTTATTTTCTTCAGCATTTTTTTGGGTCCCTTTAGCAGGGTGTTTACTTGTTTTTCATGCTTTACTTGCATCTCTTTCATTTCTCTTGCCAGTTTTTCCTCCACCTCTCTAACTTGATTTTCAAAATCCTTTTTGAGCTCTTCCATGGCCTGAGCCCATTGGGTGGGCTGGGATGCAGGAGCCTGGACTTCTGTGTCTTTCCCTGATGGTAAGCATTGTTCTTCCTCATCAGAAAGGAAGGGAGGAAATACCTGTTCACCAAGAAAGTAACCTTCTATAGTCTTATTTTTTGTCCCTTTTCTGGGCATTTTCCTACCCACTGACTTGACTTCTGAGCATCCTCTTCACACCCACTTGGTCTCCAGATCTGCCCAGCCAGCACTTGGGGTCTGAGATTCAAATGCTGTTTCCCAGCCTCAGGGCTTTTGGTGGGGGCAGGCCTGCTATTCAGGGTGAGATTAAGTTCAGCTGCTCAGGTGGGGGCAGGGCCACCTCTCAGGGCTCAGTTCCCTCAGGGGATTTATGCAGAGACCTTCAACAATGGATCTGAGCTCCTGCCTGCTTGGGGAGCCCCAGTCTGCTCCCGCCTCTGCTCCTGCCTCCCGAGGGGGCCTGAGTTATGGGGGCACCCCACTCTCCTCTCGGCAAGCCAAGAAGACTCTCTCACCAACCTTTGGGGTCCGTGGGTGGAGGGACCCACGCAGCCACTGGAGATTCTGTCCCTGAAGCCTGCTCGGATCTGCTCCTCTCAGTGCCGCATGGCCAAGGCAGGGCTGGGTTTGGCTCCAGGTCCAGGGCGCGATGGACCTTTTGTGAGAGGTTTTCAGGGCTCTCTGGAACAGAAATCTCCTCCGCTCTGTTGTTCTGTGGCTTCTGCTGCTCCAGAATTTGTTGGGAGTTCTTTTTCACAGATATTTTATGGGCTGTGGGTTCAGAGCTAGCGTATGTGTGTCCTTCTACTCCGCCATCTTGGCTCCGTCCCCCAGCCAGTAGTTTTCAATTACCTTTCCATTTGTACGAAATTGAACCCTCGCTGATAAAATTCAAAAATATTAATGGGGAAAGATGGTAACAGTCAATGACATTTTTGCCCCAGGGCATAGAACAATATCTTCCCAACTGTCTTATTTCAATCAGACTGTATTTTTTGTACTGCTTTACTGTTTTGTTTTTTTTAATTTCTTTGTTCTTTCACTTAAGCTTTATAGATGTTTGAAATATAACTAGCCTTCCTACAAGCATTATAGAAACTACATTATAATAAATAGATATACCCTTCAAAGATTAAAAAATAATATTGTAAATTAAGTCTTGATGCGTAAAACTATTCATTTTCATCATTCGTTTTCTGAGATCCAAGTTCATTAGGGCACACCAAAAATATTTCCACTCAAGAGAAAGAACTCACTGTTGCTGTTTACAACCTACCATAATTTAAAAAAGAAGAAAGAAGGATAGAGACTTGGAGCAGGGAGATCAATTAGGAGGTGATGATGAGGGCCTGAACTAAGATGGCAGCTATATGAGGTCTCACCCATGAGATGTTATGGAGATAACAATGGCAAGATGAGGTAACTGATTGGGTATGTAGAGTGACAGAGACAGTGAGGAGCAGTGGTGAGGGAGCCAACATCTCATTCCTGAGAGGCTGAAAGGATCGGGTTTTTGATAGAAACAGAGAAGTCTTAAGGAAGGAGGGAAAGCGTGTGAGTTCAGTTTGCAGCATTTGAGTTGGAGATATCTGGGACATCCAGTTTGAAATGTTCTTAGGCAAATGATAATATGGCAATAAACCTCCAGTGAAAGTGAGGCGAGATCCAGATGTGAATGATCTGCACAGAGATGAGAAATTTGTGGGAGCTGATGAGAGGTTATCAAGAGAGAGAGTATAAAGAAAGAAGGGCAGTACATCCAGAGCAGTGCTTTGGTGAAAACCACAGGGGTGTAAAATGAATGGGGAGCCAAGAAGTGGGATTTAGGTTAAATACAACAGAATTCCTGAATGAGGAGAATTCAATATGCACCTCACATTATAAACTCTTAATTAGGTTATATAAAGGGATTTTGAAATTTTCTTCTACAGATAACTGAAGGAAATGCGATCTCATATTTCAGGAATGATCTTCTTGGCCTTTCAGTCTTACAAATAATAAATTATGTTCTTCAAATGAAATACATTTTTGTACTGTCAAAGGCATCTTTTAGCAAAAATTTAGCTAATAAGCCAATCTCCAAAAAGAATTATGACATTAGAAATTTCAAAGCAAGGAACTCAAAGCTCCTAATGGCAGAGATTATTTAATTTTTATCTTTGTATTTCTAACACATTGCACAATGCCAGGTTCTATCTTGTACACTGGAATCCCTTGCCCCTTTATCCTATCAGTTAACATAACTTGCTAAGCCCTAACTCTGGATTACTCCCAATATCTTCTGCCTTTGCTTCTACTCACCCGGGGCTGAATAGAAGTGGAAGAAATCATGAAATGTTAACAAGGTCTACTACAAAATTATGTTAAGATAATCTCAATAAAGCAAAACAATCTTTTTTCACTTCCCTAATTGATTCATGATCTCACAGACTGTGTCAGCTTTTTCAAACCTTTTCATTTCTTTCAAACCTCCCATGGCATCCCCACTGAGGCCATTTGTGGAAAGCTCCCTCATGTCCCTGCCAATCCCCTCAGTCACGTTTTTCCCTTCTCTCTCCTCTATCAGCCCTGTCTCCCCTGTTGCTCTTTTTCAGGTTTCCATCCTATCCCAACGTCTCCAGCAGACTGCCCCTTTATTGTCTCTGCTCTTTCACTATTTTTCAGTCTCTGCCTATCTACCAGTAGCTTCTCTGCTGCCTATAATCATTTCTCCCCCACCTTTAAAAAGTCCTCCTTCATCTGACCATCCCTGCTAGTTATTATCCCATAAATCTCTTTCCTTTTATGGCTGAACTTGCAAAAGCCATCTACATCTGATTCTTCCATTTCCTCTCTATGGATTCTCTTTTAACTCCTCTGCAATCTGGCTCCCAATCTCATTATTCAACCACATCTTCCACCTCTAGAGTTACCAATGATTTCCTAATTGCTCAATCCAATCCCCTTTGTTCAGTCCTCATCCTTCTGGCCCTATCTGGAGAACAAGACACTGTCAGTTACTCTCCTCTCCTGGATACTCTTTTCTCTCTCTAAGTTTAAATTGCAATGCTCTCTCCTCCTACCTAGCTGACTGATCCTTCTCAGTCTCCTTTGCTGGATCTTCAACTAGGTCATGCCCACTAACAGGGATCCTGCAAGGCCCTGTTTCTTCTCCTCCTATACTATTTTCCTTGGTCATATGAATAGCTCCCATGGATTTAGTTATAATCTCCATTAAAAATAAAACTCTATACAGCCATCCCTAAACTCTCTTTCAACTTCACACCATCAACTGTCTAGTGAGTATCTCAAAGTGGATATCCCATAAGCATCCTGAAGTCAACATGTCTAAAACAGAATCCATTACTATCTTCCCATTCAAACTTTATTCCACTTTCTCAAGGATATTAGTATTCTCCTAGTTGCTCAGGCTCATTCTTGACTTCTCACTCACATTCATACCACATACCATAGTCTTGTCTTTGCTACCTTCACAATCTCTCTCCTCTATGGCCCCCTCTCTCTACTCACATAGTAACAATCTTGCTGCAGTCCATCATCACTTCATGCTGGGTCCACTGCAAGAGTTTGCTAGTTTCTTTTTCAAACTCATCTCTCCCCACTCTAGCCCATCATCCACTGAGCTGCCAAAGTGACTTTCCTTAAGCAAAGGTCTGACCATGCCAACGCCACTTCTCAATAAACTCTACTAGCTCCCTAGTACCTCCAAACTCAACTAAAAAGCTTTTTTTGGGGGAGGGGGTCTTATAAAGCCCTCCACAACCTGACCCTTTCCTACCTTCCCAGTCTCCTGCACGTACTTGACAATTTTGGAACACTGGCCTTCTGGCTACTCCTTATACACAATATTCCATCTCCTGTCTCTGTCTTTCCATTGGCTTTCCCCTATGCTTGGGATTCTCACCATCGTTGTCTCTGCATTCTGGCTTCCTTTAAGTCTCAGTTAAAATCTCATTCTCAACAAGAAATTTTGCCCCATTTTCACTTTTCATCAAGTGCATATAGTGCCAGTGGCCTGTGCCTTTGAATTGGAGGCACATCAAAACATAATAAAGAATTACAATAAAACTGCAAATCTATACAAGATGACAAACTCTATGGAGTTTAGAGAGCTAGTGAATTAGAATCACATCAGGCACATTAAAAATCATTTAAAATACACATAGATTTTGAAAATCCAAAGTGATATTTTGCCTATTTGGATTTCAAATGTGATTTTATCTAAATATGATTTGCTCTTGATAGATTGTGTGGAGGGAATAATTACTCCATGGAAAAGTAGCTCCTAATCCATTCAGTTCACAGATGCAAATATTTTTAGTTTTTAACATTATGCTGCTATGTCTAAAAGTAGCCACGTTATCAGAAACGAGATGACAAGACCAGAAAATCTAATGTACAGTGTTTAGATTTTCATTATTTTCAAGTTTCTGGTTTTCCCCAACAGCATCATTTCATAACAACCTGACACCATACAGAGTCAACCCAAACAATTCTTTAAAAAGCTTTACTGACATCAACATATGAGGCTTGAAAAGATACAAAGAGTATATGTATTTAGCACCCAGGAATTATCAATCAATCCAAACAATAAATATTAAACACTTATTTTTGCTCATATTGACAAGATTCCCCTGAAATTGTATTGGAATACAGTAAAGAATACAAAAGTCTCCTTCCTTCTTAATATTTCTTGATTTCTCTGCAACATCTGAAACTTCTGACCTCATTCTGGTGACTGTCTCTCACCTTGGCTTCAGAGATATCAACACTATCCTCATCCTCTTTCCACTTCCCTAAATACACTTTTTAGGTCTCCTTTGCTGTCCATTGACAAAATACTTCACAAAAATAAGTGCTAACTTTGCTTTCTACATAAAGCTTTACCTTTTTCAAATGCCCATTCAATTCTTCTGATAAAAGAAAGGCCATAATCCATTTTTAACACCTTCAACATCTTTTGCCTTCTGATTTTCTGAAATGGAAGGCAGGCTGCTAATATTCCTTAAAAAATTTCTTTGTTAAAACAAAAATAAAGTTATCTGTTTAAAAATGTTCATAAAATTATCATTTGTGACAAACTGGAAGCAATCTCAATATCCAACCAAGAGGGAGGATTGAACTGTTTAAATAAATTATGGTCTATTTGTAAAGTCAGTAAGGCAAGAATCTTTTTTTTTTTGTGAAATTATGCAAATGAGAAAAAAAGGAGAATCAGAATAGAATATACACTAACTATAAACATATCAAAGGAAAGGTAAATAAGGATGTATGGACAAGGGATCCCGATGTTGACCTGGTATGACTTAAAGTTACAATACCATATGGACTAAAAATTAATTTAATTTAAATATAAATTTAAGATCAACAGTGAATATTTAATAATTTAACAAATTAAAATTGAAAAGTAAAAAATTGATGTGATACTAGGCAAGGTGGAGGGGCAGTTGGAACTATGACAGACTGTCAAGAAATGAAGCAAATATTTAAAGCTTGGGTATACTAATTGAGAAAGCCAGAGATTTTCCTGTGCTTATTGATTAACAAGGAAATACTAAATGTTTACTACACACCAAACACTATGCTAGATACTGTGACATAAAGAAGTGTAGAATGTGCACCTTGCCCCAAAAGAGTTGTGGTACATTAGATACATAGAGTATACAACCATCATTTTCCCATTTCAGCAATAAATTTCATTTGGCCATCTATCAGTGAAAATCAATTCTTCGAATCACAGAAATGCCAAGACTCTTCTTTCTGCTTATTTATTTCTACTATCAGTTCTTCCTGTTTTCTTTCATTGTAAGGTTTGCCTCTAGGATCCTGTTACCATTTTTCTTCTCACATAGGAAAGAGTGGTTAATGTACATTCTGGCAGGCAGTTATTGTTTTACTTATACTTCACTACACAAATTTAATAAATCCTATATGCTTAAGCACATCAACTTTAGGCTTAATAGTAGTAATTGCTTTTTTCCTATTGGTATATTTAAAGAAGTGCTATTGATATAAAAGGTAGGAAAAAGAAATATTGAAGAAAGTATTTGAAGAGAGCACATCACTTGAAAATTATTTAGACATATAGCATTAAAGAAATAAAATCATTTCAAGATTTTGTCTCTAATCTGTTGCTTGCTGAACTGAATAAATCTACTTAAAGTGCATACAAATCTTCCTCCAGCTCTTGGACAGAACTTTTTGTTAAACACCAACAAATAGAACAAGGAATAATTTTTCCTTGAATTCTCCTTCAGGTCCAATAGAGAGGACTCAAAGAACCCCACGTGCTGAAGCCCTGACAGGTCTTGGGTTTCATGCTCAGGGCACTTGTACTTTTTCCTTCAAACTAAACCTGTCCAGGTTTAATGTAAAATCTTCTAGCATAGCCTAAAGACTTCACAACTAACGGTAGGAATAAAGCTGCTTCAAAATATTAGTTTTTAGTTTGGGGAATCTACTCACAATGTCCCCAAAGTCCAGGGAGTAAATTTTTCTGACTTTTCTGGTACAAGGATGATGTGATGAAAAAAAAACTTCTCCAACTTCAAAGCCAGCTATGCCTATTCCTGTATAAGCTGTGTACAAGACAAACATTCAGATCCTTTTCTTTGTGTCCTACTTACAGAGCTATAGAAGTCTTGAACAAAAGATGCAGTCAGTGTGAACCAACAGCCCCCTTTCCTGTCTTTTTATCAGTGTACTGGGCAAAAACTATCGATCGTTGAACTTCTAATTTCTCCAATAAAATAGTTTTAAAATACTGAAATATTTAAAGTTGCAAACAGTCAACAAAACTTCTTAAGGAAGATTAGGTGGCTTAATATCTGCCATATGAATTGCCTTGAGATTCCATGAATCACTCATCGTTACACTTGTGTCATATCTTGGAAAAGTCAAGGCAGTTAGAACTTCTGTAGATGAAGATCAATTCATTCAAATTCTTCTCTGGAAATACTGCAATTAACGTGTGTGTGTGTGTGTGTGTGTGTGTGTGTGTGTGTGTATGATCAGCAAGTGCTTACTGAGATGGAGTTCTGAACCCTGGGAATAAGAGGAAGGTAGATAAATACTCATATTAACACCATACAAGCTTGTTCATCCCAAGGCATTGGAAATCCATTCACTCTTTTTCCATTCTTCAATCTCCTTGACTTCTCTCCTGTTGGAGAGTTTATTCTCCCTTCATTTCAGAGTCAAAAATTCTCCCACCTTTCTAATATTTCCTCAAGGATCTTTTGAAGTTGCTCACACGCGATGTTCCAGGGTTGCAGTGTCCTACCCCCCATTCCAGAATGCTCTGTCCCCTCTCCTCCCCTTGGAATCCCTAGTTTCCTGGAAGACTCAGCTCAGCTGCCACTTTCTGAATGAGGCTGTTTTCTTGGGTTTCTCTGAGCTGCTAGTCTGGTGACCCACAACGTTCCCTGTAACTGCTTTGGATTTGTTTTGCATACAGCTGTATCTGTGTGCTACCTCCCTGGTTACAGGCTCCTTGAGGCTAAAGACTCCACTTTTCTCTGTATCCCTAGCATCTACCACATTAGCCCTAGCACAGAGCAGGAGCTTAATAAATACTTGCTGATGGATGTTCCCTGCTGCTTCATATAAGTATTTCCCTTCCCTATCCTCTCTTTACAGTTTTGTGAGACTGTATAAATATAAAGACTGCATAAACATAAAGATTTTGGCATCATCTGTTCAAAGGTAACATTGGAAACTATGGGAAGGAATGAGGATCTCCTTGTTGGGAGTGAGACTGTCGACACTGTTAAGAATCTCATTCCCCAGCTTCTGGGATAAGAATTCACTGTTTGACCAAAACTGCTGGGAAAACTGGATATCGGTGTGGCAGAAACTAGGCATAGACCATGCCTGGCCCCGTACACAAGAATAAAGTCCAAATGGGTACACAATCTAGGTATAAAGACTGATACTATGGACAAATTGGTGGAGCAAGAAATAGTGTATTTTTCAGATTTATGGAGAAGGGAAGAATTTTTGACTAAAGAAGAGATAGAAAGCATTATGAACTACAAGATGGATAATTTTGATTAAACTGAAAAGTTTTTGCACAACCAAATTCAATGCAACCAAAGTTCGGAGGGACGCAGAAAGAATTTTTACAGCTCATGTTGGTGATAAAGGCCTTATTTCTAGAATATATAGAGAACCGAGTCAAATGTACAAAAATACAAGTCATTCCCCAACTGATAAAAGGTCAAAGGATATGAACAGGCAATTTTCAGAGGAAGAAATTAAAGATATCTACAGTCATATGAAAAAATGCTCTAAATCACTTTTGATTAGAGAGATGCAAATCAAAACAATTCTGAGGTACCACATCACACCTATCAGATTGGCAAACATGATAGAACAGGAAGATGATAAATGTTGGAGAGGATGTGGGAGAGTTGGAACACTAATACGTTGTTGGTGGAGCTGTGAGCTGATCCAACCATTCTGGAGAGCAATTTGGAACTATGCCCAAAGGGCTACAAAAATATGCATACCCTTTGACCCAGCAATACTGCTTCTAGGACTGTATCCTCAAGAGATCATAAAAATGGGGAAGGGTCCCATATGTACAAAAGTATTTACAGCAGCACTCTTTGTGGTGGCCAAAAACTACAGATCAAGGGGATACCCATCAATTGAGGAATGGCTGAATAAATTATGGTATATGAATGTAATGGAATACTATTGTTCTATAAGAAATGATGAACAGGAAGACTTCAGAGAGGCCTGAAAAGACTTATATGATCTGACGCTGAGCGAAAGGAGCAGAGCCAGGAGAAATTTGTGCACAGCAATGACCACAATGTGTGAGTTTTTTCTGGTAGACTTGGAACTTCATTGCAATGTAAGGACTTAAAAAGATTCCCAATGGTCTTCTAAGGCAAAAAGTCTTCCACACCCAGAAAAAGAACTATGGAATTCAATCACAGAATGTAGAGATCATTTGTGTGTGTGTGTGTGTGTGTGTATTATGTTTTGGTTTGTTATATTTCTCCCATTCATTTTAATTCTTCCACACAGTATGATGGTACTGAAAATGCATTTAATAGGAATATATGTGTAGAACCTATATAAAATTGTATGCTGTCTCGGGCAGGCAGGGGGAGGGAGCGGGGAGAGAGAGAAAAATAATAATCTAAGTTATATGGTAGTGATTATAGAACACTGAAAAATCAATAAAATTAATTAAAAAAAAAAACAACAGAATCTCATTCACTCCCATAGCTTCTAATACCATCTCTAAACAAATGATGCCAAAATCTTTATTCTGAAGCCCAATAAGGCCATCATTCTACCAAGCCATCTCCCTTTGGATGCCACCTCAGACCACTATTTATTCTTCCTTGCTTCTCCATTACTTCTGTCAGCAGCATCACCATTTACAGTCTTCCATGTTCAAAACTTTGGTGCCATCCTTGACTTTTCCATGTTGTCAACTTTTCTTATCCAGCTAGCTATAAAGTCTTAGTGATTCTGCCAGTTCCTTCTGCTCACTGCTCACAAACACTCCCCTAGGGCAGGCCTTCATCCTAGTTCTTTTTTTTTTCCAAGTGTCATTTCCTATGCCTGGAGTATCTTCTCTTTATTTAAATTCCTGTCTATCCTTCTGAACTGCTGATCCATCATTCAGTCTTGTCTGACTCTCTCTGACCCTGTGTAGGGTTTCTCGGCAATGATATTGGAATGGTTTGCCATTTCCTTCTCCAGTGGTTTAAGGAAAACAGAGATGAAGTGACTTGCCCAGAGTCACACAACTTGTGAGTGTCTGAGGCTGGACTGAACTCAAGTCTTCCTCACTCCAGGCTCATCATGCAATTCACTGAGCTACATAGCTGCCTCCATTCTTCTGAGTAGTAGTGACTAAAGTCTAGGTACAGTACCTTGGGGTCAGTTATGGTGGAATCCTAAAAGGGCCATGGTGTAAACTAACTGGAGGTCAGGAAGATAGTTGTAACCTATTTCCCTCACCATGGACAATCATGGGGTTTAATCTCCCAACACAATCATACTTGTGTATTCTTCAATACTCCTCTTCTCTGAAAGCTACCAAGCTTCTCTTTCTGAGTCAACTGAACTGCTACTCAGGTAAAACAGTAGAAATTGCACACATATGTTATAGGAAATCTCTCCTCCACCCCCAACATTCTCATTCCATCCCCCTACCCCCCCATTATCATCCCATGATTATAGCACATGACCCTTGCAGGACAGAGTCTGTGTCCTAGGGCAATGACTGATAAGGAGGAACCTCATCTTTACCATTTTTGTTTTAGGTGGGGCAGCCACACTAGATGAGAAAGCGAGGATGGATAGCAACATATGTCATGATCTCAGTACATTATCTTTCCCAGACAAACTAGCCCTGTTCAGAATTCCCCCCTTACTGTCCAAGGCACTACCAGTCTTTCAGTCACCTGGGCTCACAGTCTTGGAGTCACTTTCAACTCTACACTCTCTATCACCTCCCCTCTCTAATCAGAGGCCAGATCACATTACAGCTACCTGCACTCTTTGCTGCCGTCCTACAGCCACTTTTCACCTGCATCATCTCCTTGTGTCAAATGTTTCCCTACAGTAATCTATTCTTCACTATTTTCCCAAGGCTCAGGACTAAACATATTATTCCTTTACTCAACAAACTTTCAGTAGTTTTCTGTTGACTATAGGATAAAATAGTTTCAGCTTTATCCCATATTTTGAAATTTTCATTTTGTACATATTTTGTAATGCACATAATAATTATAAACCCTTTACAAATATTATCTCATTTTGTTCCTTACAACAACCCTGTGAAGAAGGTGTGATTTTTACCCCTTTCTATAGTTGAGGAAACAGACAAACCGATTCAATGACTTGTCCAGGGTCACACCTCTGGGAAATGTCTGAAGCTGGATTTGCATTCAGGTCTTCTTGATTTCAGGCCCAGTGCCTCATCTACTTTGCCATCTAGCTGCCCTGCTAGTATAGTAATACATATATAAAATCCATCAACAAATAAATATATTGAGGATGCATACTTAACTTTTTTTTTAACTGAAAAGAGTGTGTACAGTGAGAAAAGTCTGGACAACTGCTTTAAAGAATTGCAATACCTCCTCTTACATGAAGCTTCTTTGATTCCCATTCCTGGCAATGACCTTACATAAAGGGACTGTTTTGTACCCTCCTAATTAACTGCATGCTTTGTCCTTCTATTAAAAACATACAGAAAGGAGAAATTTTCTAGTACTTCAAAGATGGCAAAAAGTGCCTTCACATTATCTTGTTTGTATCTAACACCTCTGTGAGTCAGATGCTGCACTTATTTTTATTCCTGTTTTGTAGATTAGGAAACTGAGGCTGCATGGAGGTGAAGGACTGCCCATGAACTGTGGCTGACCTCCACGCCTAGGGTTTTCTGTCCTACACTGACCCTGACTTGGGTCACAGAAGGCTGGACTAAATGTTGGAATCTTCCCAGTCCTGGCATTGTGCTCACAACACACCAGGTGTTTAGGAAATGTTTGCTGAATTATATGGAAACAGAGCTTAATAATGTAGAGGCACTTTCAAGATAAAACAGATTTAGACCACATTACATTTCTGTCTAACAATATTTTCATTAACTAAAGCTGAGATGACAATTAGCACAGTGCCTGGCACATCGTGGGCACTTAATGTTTACTGAATTATATTCTGATTATAAAATGTCAAATACATTCAATAAAAGAAAAATCCCAATCTATAAATGTGAAGAAGAAATACTTTAATAGAAAAGTGTCAATAAAATCTCTCTCATTCACCCCTCCCCCCAAAAAAAACCCCAACTTCACAAAGAATTGTAGATCAGCAAACTTTTGTCCTATTACACCAATGGACTAGACACTTTGAAATAGGAGAAAGTTCAATCCTCCAAATAAGATATGTCAAAAGGCAAATACTAAGATTGCCTTATGGACTTAATAAAATCAAAGAGATTTCCAAAGTAGGGTGAATCATATGTTTAATAGTAATGCACTGCTTTCAACAGTTCATTAAATAAACTTCACTACAGTATTACTAAGAACAATACTAGAAATTAGCAATATTAGAAGTAAAAAATCAGAAACATGGTAATAGCATATTGCAAATTGTATATTCGTCATTATAATGTACAATCTAATAAATAAAACATGAATTTTAAACTTTATAAGAAAGTCTACGAACTGAAAAAATGCATAATCATTTGACAAAGTTGCTAGAGAATATTTCGCTACTAAATTCAGTAAGTTATATTAATGGATGCAGTTTCTTTTAAAATGAGGCAGCACACTTTTCCCTCATTAATAGGACTACTTAATTTCCTGTGCTTCTTCAGAACTACCTACAAAGAGAAAAATATTCAATAGTAGTAAGCATTTTGCTTCAACAAAGACAATACTTTCAGGAATTAGATAAACCACAATTACCTATTACTAGATCATTTCAAAGATGCAGAAAACAAGGTCTATCTCAAAAACTGAACTGTCTATTTATGAAATGTAGTCTTTAATATTTTTATACTGAATCCATTTGAAACCATGACCAAAAGACCTTTTCCAAAAGGAAATGACTATTAGCAATTTCTGTTTTCCTTCTAAGATGTAAAAACACAGAATCCATGTTTAGGTGATTACTGTATCTTTTCAGCTCAGTAACTGCAGGGTGTTTGAAAGCTACTCTGACTACTTAAAGCCAGTAAAGAGATTACAGATCACACTAACTGGATTTCCACAGTTCCCTATCATTCAGTTTGGATTCCTCATAGGCAGATTAAGAAGACCCAGTCAAGCAATAATCTTTTTAAAATGCAAGGTGCCTTAGTTCAAAAGAAAAAAAAAATCCAGTATGCTTAAGAATCGGAAAACCAACCAAGACCAAAAAACAAACAAATCCTGCTCATTTAAATCTACCTGACAATTATTGCATACACAGCACAAGGGTAACTTGGAGTTCCCTTATTTTGAGGATGCGAAAACTGAGGTGAAAGGAAGGTGAAAAGAAACAGGAGCAACATTCAAACCCAGATCCTGTGACACCAAATTGGGGCTCTTTTTGTCCCATTAAGTATGTCTTAAAAAAAAAAAAAGATCAGCGCTTTTTGTCTTCACAATCATTTCACCCCAGTGACACTGTCTGATGATGCACGGGGCTTGTGTCCTAGCAGTCAGACCATTTAGAATGAGAGTGAAAACGTCTCACTAACTGTTCTCTACAACTTTTACTGATTCTTCCATTGATTGCTTAGAGGGAGGAAGGGAGAGGGAAAGAGGAAGGGATAAAGAGAAGGAAGAAGGAAGGAAGGAAGGAGGGAGAGAGGGAGGGAAGGAAAGAAGGAAGGAAGGAAGACAAGCCTCCATCCACATTATGCCACCTGCTGTTGTGACTGTCATCGTCATTATCATCCTCCTCCTTACCATCACCTTATCATCGCTACAATTTATATTACACTTTAAGATTTGCAAAGTGCTTACAAATATGACCTCATTTTATTCTCACAATGTTCCTCAGAGGAAAGAGAGTGGTGGGAGAGGGGAGGGAAGAAAGAAACAAGCATATGTTAAGTACCTACTGTGTGTTAGGTGCTGACAATGCCTAGGCAGGGACTGAAAAGCTCTATCGGTATGTCTTGCTGCTTCTTCAGGACTGTGGCAGAGAAAGGACACAGGGTGCTAAGCATCACACACTTTTTTGACCTTTGCCTCAAGACTCCAAATATAAGATCCTTACTGAGTGACCAGCAAAGGAGACATACTACTAGAACTTAATCATATCAACACTGATATTCTCAGCAGAAGTGAAGCCAGAAGAATAGGTCACAGGTTCTTCTTAGGAATATAAATAAAAAATGAGAGGAGGTGGTTTGTGTTTGAATACAGAGGGGGAAGGGAAAGGACTAAGCATTTACCAGGTGCGGGGCTAAGCACTTTACAAATATGATCTCACTTGATTCTCAAAACCAACCCCGTGAAGAATGTTATCACTATTACCATTTTACATTTGAGGAAACCACCTGGCCACTCACTTACTAGAACAATAAACATAATGTGCATGGGACTTTTGGTCAACGCATATTGCAGAACTCACACTTACAAGCAAAGAAATGAAAACAAAGTAGATACCTATTGACGAGAGAATGTTTAAACAACATACTGTGGTAGAAGACTGTTATGGATCATTATTGCACCCCAAGAAAAAACAAATCAGCTGTATACAATTGTACCTTGTTAGAGCAAAGATCAAAACAATCAAACTAGAAAAAAAAAATGAAACAAATGAGGCAATTCTATTTCTATTTAAATTCTATTTTGAAAAAACTGACTCCAAAAAATAGGCAATGAATAATAAAAGAAAAGGCAATTATCATTTCCTACAAAAGTTCAAAAAAATCAAAATCAAAATCAAAAGAAACAATACCCTAAGAAAGTAAACAAGCACCTACTACGTACTTCCTAGGTGCTAGGAATACAAATGTCAGCTAAGAGAAAGCTCCCGTTTCTCAAGGAGTTTAACCCTAATGCAGAAAAGTAACTCACAGAAGAGATGAAGAGGGTCTAGTATCACAAAGCAGAAAGTCCGAGGCACAGCCAGGAAAACAGGAAAAGATGTCTACTCTGCGCACTTCCTCCAAATGGACACTCCAAAAGGCTCACCCAAATGTGAAGAGGGGCTACCGAGACAGAAACCATAGGGGAAAAGAGACCTCTTACTTTACTGGGAAGTAGTAAAGACAGGGGTTATGCCAACGCCTATGTGGTGTTGGGGGGGCCTCATACTATGAGGAAGAATAAAATAAAGGAGGCAGTGGGCAGAAGCAAAAGAGGATCTTCAGGAGGGAACACGATAAAAAAGAGAAGAGTAAGTTTAAGAAAACAGGATGGAAGAAAATACACAAACAGCAATTATAACTGTGAATGTGAATGTGCTAAACTCACTCATAAAATGGTAGAGGACAGGAGAATGGATTAGAAACCAGAATCCAACAGTAAGTTATTTACAAGAAATACATTTGCAATAGATTACACATAGAGTTAAAATTAGGGGACGGAGTAGAATATATTCTGCTTCAGCTAAAGTTAAAAAAAAAAAAAGCAGGAGCATTAATCACAATCTCAGACAAAACAAAAAGCAAAAACAGACCTAATTAAGAGAGAGAATCAAGTAAACTACAAGGTACCATAGACAATGAATTAATAATCAGTACTGAATGTATATGTACAAAATAGCACAGCACTGAGATAGATTATTTTACTTAGGCTCCTGGTTTACTCCAATCAATATTAATTAGTTCAGTGTGATTCCATAGGGTTACTGATTATTAGTGTTATACTTAACTATTAATATGTCAGTCAATTTCATTAACTGATATTAGTATAAGAATTACCTACATTAATACACATATTACATCTAAGGATACTTAGACAGGAAAGAATCTTTCTTGTAATAGGCTTGAAACTGTAAGTTCACCTGCTAACCTACAAGAATGCTGACTAGAGGTCCTCCACCCTTTCAGGTGATAAGTAAGTGATCAAGACCAGCATTAGTAGGGTCTTGAAATGATATAGAAAATCCCCTAACTTATTTCTGTACCTCCAGACCACCCTCTATTGCCCAATATGAAGAGGTATCCATTTTATGACCACTTAGTCAGAGGAGATGACCCTTGCTTTGACCATCCTATGACCACCCATGCTGATACATCATTTCTCGTCCTCCTGGAGGTTCAGGAGCAAGGTCTATCAACCAATAAGACTGTGTATTTTACTTTGCCTCTTCTGTGTCTCTAGGTATCAAGTACTATAAAAGTAAGTTGCTGGGGACAAGGGAGCATCTCGGATTCTGAGGAAGATTTGAGGTCCCCTTCACTGGGGGTGGAGGTGCGGTCCGGCTCCCTTAATAAATGGCTATTGGCTCAGAGCTCTGCCTCAGTTTCTTTTATTGTAGACTGAAAAATTTTGGACCCCACAGCATCCAAATTCTTGAAGGAAAAGTTCAGTGAGTTACAGGAGAAAATAGACAGTAAAACTATAATAGTGGAGGACCTTAATTTGCTTCTCTCAGGCCTAAATAAATCTAAACATAAGTTAAGCAAGAAGTTAAAGAGATGAACAGAATGTCAGAAAGGTTAGCTATGATAGCCCTTTGAAGAATACTAAATGGGAGCAGAAAGGAGTATATCCATTCTCAGTTGTGTATAGCAGTTTCACAAAAATTGATCATGAAAAAAAGCAAACCTCACGTACAAAGTCAGAAAAGCATGAACAATAAGTGCATCTTTTCCTGATTATAATGCAATAAAAAAACCCCTACATTTAATAAAGGGTCTTTGAAGCACAGATTAGGAATTAACTGAAAGTTAAATAACTTAATCCTAAAGAATGAGTGGGTCAAAGAACAAATCAGAAAAAAGCAATAATTTCATTAAATATGATGATGAGGCAAAGTAACAAAATTTAGGGAATCCAGCTAAAGCAATACTTAAGAGAAAATTTATGTTTATAAATTACATCAAAAAGAGACAAAGAATGAATTAACAAATTGGGCATGCAAATAAAAATATAAAAACAACAAACTGAAAACCCTCAATTAAAAACCAAACTAAAAATCCTCAAAATCAAAGGATTTTTAAAAAGTGAAAATTAAGAAAATCCACTGAAGTAATAAATAAAAGTAGATTACTTTTTGAGGAAAAAAAATAAAAACAAATAAACCACTCATTAATTTGGTTTTTCTAAATAAAGAAGAAAACCAAGTTACCAGTTTCAAAAGTTAAGAGAGAATTCACAACCAATGAAGAAGAAATAAAGGCATTTGTTAGGAGTTATTTGGCCCAATTATATACACCACTAAAACTGAATATAAATAAAATGGATGGATATTTACAAAAATATAAATTGCCCAGATCAACAGAAAAGGAAATAATATATATAAATAATCCTACCTTAGAAAAAGATTCAATAAGCTATAAATGAGCTTCCTATGGTTGCAAATGAAGGACAAGATGGATTTACAAGTGAATTCTAATAAACATTTAAGAAACAATTAATTCCAATACTACATAAAATGTTTGGAAAGAATAAGAAATATGGAATAGTACCAAATTCCTTTATGATATAAATGTGGAATGCCAAAACATGGGGGAGGGTAAGGGACTATAAACCAATTTCCCTAATGAATACTGATGCAAAATCTTTAAACAAAATACTAGCAAGGAGATCACAACAATATTCATAAAGATGACACACTATGACTAGGCTAGATATATACCAGGAGTACAGGGCTGATTCAATATTATTCAATAATTAAACTATACACATGGAGGGAAGACGTTCTGTTTATCTGAAAGCATCCCAGCTCCACAAACAGTTTTTCAGTCTGGGCAGACTGACCAGAGCCAGGCTTGTAGCTGACTCGGCTTCAAGGGCGTTGAAAATTAATAGAGTTCAGTTGCAAAAGATCACTACTATATTAGTTTAGGGAAGGTTCATCTCTAGAAACTAGGGCAATGCGAGAAAACAAGTTCAGGGGGCTGCTCTACATTCTACACTAGTTCTTCCATCCCCCATGTATCTCCTATCTAGGAGCATCCCCCAATGCTCTTCCCTCTACCCTGGATCTTCTCTCTGCTGAAGCCCAGTGCAGGAGGTGGTCCCTAAATACCATGCTTTATAGCCCTGTTCTGATTTGTACAGAGAACAGCTACCGGGATGTGCAAGAGTTGACACAATCATATAAAGGGTATCTCCAGAGTTATTTTTTCTGAGCAATTAGAAACATGTTATGGTTGCTGCAGCTATCTCATAAAGGGCACAGTACTATCTAAAAGTGGAAGAACTGAGGGCAGTCGAGCAGCTGTTAAAAGGGGTCAGAAAACAAAAGGGATTCTCAAGACCTTCCTCTCCAGCACAGACAGAGTTTACTTTAACATCTCAATTCCACTAGTGTAGAATGCTGAGCGCTGACACTAACCTCGTCCCTTTTATTTTCATATTTCTGTTTTCCCTCATGGAGGAGGCTCAGTTTTTGTCCCTCTCCTCTGCCCCTTTCCTCCAAGCCCCCTTCCCATCTCCCAGCCAGATGAGTGTATGTACATGTATGCAGACAGCTGCCTGCACTCAGAGGCAGCGTCTCAGCCTAGAACGGGCTTAAGAGAACTCTCTTTTCCTTAGTGAGATCACACTGGGGAATTCACTACCTAGAAGAGAAGACAGTCTGTTGCACAGGCCTTAGAAAAAGGAACTTTGGCAAAGTAACTAAAAAATTATGAAAATGATACTTTTATTTGATAAAATCAACTCAGAGCCTCCAGTCTGGATATGCTGCCAACATCTCTAGGCAAATTAAATAATGACACAGGCTAGGATTAACCTTTTTGAAAGCCTACTCACTATTGTATCTACTGGAAAGCTAACAATTTGTCTTATTAAGTGGATGAAATTTGCTGACAATTTAGACCATTAGAGAAATCCCATGGGAATCCATCACACACTCTTTGTAGTTTTCATTTAAAATTTGCATATTAGTAAGGAGCAAATTGTATTCATGAAATTAATGTTGGTCCTTACCCTGGTGCCATTACAGTTAATAAATAATTTTTTAATTCTTAAAAAGTCTCATTATCTAGTTCTAGCAACTTTGATAACATTGTAGGCATTCTGAAAGGAGTTCATTTTTTAAAGTCAAGTCAAGCCAACAAGTATTTGTGGAGTGTTTACAGTGTGTCAGACATTTGGCTAAATGCTGGGGATACAAAGAAAGACTAAACGGTCTTCTTCAGCAACAAAGGACGAACACACAAAATAGTCCCTGCTCTTAAGAAGCTAACACTTTTTTTTGAAAATTTTGAGATTCATAACTTAAATATGTGAATTTAGCTGGTTTGTATACTTTTTTGTGGCCTTTTGTTTCCCCTCATAAAATTACAAATCCAAACTTGTGACAAAGATTAATTTCTCTAGATTGCATGTTAATCACTTAATGCACAAATCAGACAGGTTAGCAACATCCTTGTCAAATGGGCTCGTGTAGAAATAAAAGGAGCTGAAATTAGTCCATGACCAGGTCCATTTGAGAAACAAAGAGCCATAGGATCTGAAGGTCCCTATAACTCCTGTGTGATATTTCTGGAAGGCCCTTATTAAAACACATACATGCTATCAGGCCGGGGGCTATGACAGCCAACTAAGACAAACTACTTAGCTATCACCTTGGAAAGCTGAGGGCCTGAAGAAATGAGACAGAGGACAAGTAAGTTATGTGGTACAAGAGAAAGAGAAGAAGCTGCTCCTGAAGGAGGACAGGAAAATGTGGGACACCAAGATCCAGGAGGACCTGTAATCCTTCGTTAGCCAACATTTAATGCCAGATCTGCTGCAGGGGCTGAATGATCTGGCTCCTTAGGCAGAGGTATGCTGGTCAGTATGTTTCAGCAAACAGCTTTCCACTCTCCCTGACACACACTTAGGTTGCATATGCATTAACATTTTCCTCATATTTCCACAGTGTAAATGCTCAGATCAATCATTTAACAGCCAGTACCCACCAAGGCCACTGGAAGTTAGAGAAGGTTTTGGCACAAGTCAGTGAAGAGCTGATGCTTGGGTCTGTATCTGGGCTGTCAGTGGTCAATATAAGGACCTCTGGCTCTGGGAAAAACCTCCACTGAGAAGAGATCAGTAGTTCAGGATTTGTAACAAAGAGTTTCAGGGAACAGAAGTGTTGCTGGGACCCCAGCAAGGTCAAAGGCCAGGCCCAGGCCCACACACCCAGGACATGTCAGCAGCACAACTGGGGTCTCACATCCTTTGAACTCCAAAACAAGCTCTCCAACCCTGACGCTGCCTCTCAGAGTGCTTATTTAATTCAATTATTTTGGAATAAGAAGTACATAATATATTCAAGTCACCTAAATTATAAAATTGAGAACAAACAATAACATTTATTTAGTTTACTTTGACTATTGTTTTCATTCAGTTAACTCTATGTTAGTGAAAGACCTAAACAGACTGGCACATTCAAAGGCAGTAAAAGACTAAGCCCATCAGCAAATTTAAGTTTTTCAAATTAAATCTTGTTAAATCAAGAGAATATTCTATGCTTTTCACAAAGTTGCATGCCTCTGAAAGGCAAACTCTTTCTTAGTGAAGCTGGCTAAGAAGACGACTACGTCACTTGTTCAAAATAGGCTCGACAAAATACTTTAAGAGTTGCTCTGGTCAGTGACAGAAATTAAGTAGAGCAAGAAAAAAAAAGATCATGCTTTTGACAAACCTAAACCATGTTCAAATTGCCTTCAAAGCAATAAGATATTCAAATATCTCATCTTTTCCTTCTTGTTAGTAACCACTAAAAAAAAAAAGGATTTCACATTAATCCTTTTTTCAGAAAAATATTTTTTAAATTTAAATTTTATGAAGGCACCAAAATAATATTTAAAACAGCATAGTAAATGCCAAGAATCACTACTAATGTGTACATTTTAGTATGAACAATTAACAGGAAGACAGTGAAGATAGGAATCAGAGAGGAGTGAGAGAATTACAAGCATTACAGAATTACAAGGCAAGAGTCAGAAAAAGGCAACTCAATGGGATAGAACATCCTATTTGAGGAACATGTAGAAGGCCAGAGTCCCTGAACTGCAGAGTACATGGAGGGAAATAAAATGTAAGAAGGCTGGAAAGGTGGGAAAGGGGGGAGGGGGAGCGGGGAGTGCCACAGGTGGTGAAGATTATTTAGAAGAGGATTTTTTATTTGATTCAGGAGGTAACACAGGGCAACTGGAGTTTATTGAATAGAAGTAAAACGGTCAGACAAAGACTTAAAAAAAAGCCAATGTGACAGGTGAGTGGAGGATGGACTGGAGTAGGAAGAGACATGAAGCAGAGAGACCAAAGATCAGGTGACTGCTACGGATCAGGTATGAGGTGAGGACACCTGTACCAAGATCACGGCAATGTCAACGGAGAGAAGGAGCCTGTATGAAAGATGTCCTGAAGGTAGAAATAAGCGTATGGAGGACCAGGCCTGAAGTCAGAAAGACGTGAGTTCAAATTTAGCCTCAGACACTCATTAACTGTGTGACCATAGGCAAGTCATTGAACCTGTTTGTTTCCATTTTCTCAACCATAAAATGGGATAAGAGAAGCACTTACCTACAAAACACTTTGTGCACAAATAAAGTCAGATTGAAATAATTGGAAAAACATCAGTTGCTTGTGGGTAGGCCAAGCTAATAAAAATGACAATTCTACCTAAATTAATTTACTTATTCAGTGCCATACCAACCAAACTACCAAAAAATTATTTTCTAGAGCTAGAAAAAATAATATCAAAATTCATCTGGAAGAAAAAAGGGTCCAGAATATCAAGGGAATTAATGAAAAGAAATGCTAGGGAAGGTAGCCCAGTCATACCAATACCATCTCAAATGGTATTATAAAGCAGCAATCATCAAAAGCATTTGGTACTGGCTAAAAAATAGGTGAGTACACCAGTGGAATAGGCTAGGTTCACAAAACACAGCAGTCAATGACAACAGCAGTCTACCGTTTGATAAACCCAGGACCCTGGCTTCTGGAATAAGAACTCACTGTTTGACAAAAACTGCTGGGAAAACTGGGAAACAGTGGGGCACAAACTGGGCATAAACCAATGCCTGACAGTGTGTATTAGAATACATGATCTGGGTATAAAGGCTAATACTATAAACAAATTAGA
Source organism: Notamacropus eugenii (assembly GCF_028372415.1). NCBI lineage: Eukaryota > Metazoa > Chordata > Mammalia > Diprotodontia > Macropodidae > Notamacropus > Notamacropus eugenii. The sequence continues at coordinate 367,077,417 of NC_092877.1, forward strand.
GGAGCAAGGAACAGTTTATTTGTCAGGTTTATGGAAAATGGAAAAATTTATGACCAAACAAGAGATAGAGAACATTATGAAATGCAAAATGGATAATTTTAATTACATCAAATTGAAAAGGTTTTGCACAAACAAAGCCAATGCAACTATGATTAGAAGGGAAGCAGAAAACTGAGAAAGAACTTTTATAACTAGTGTTTGTGATAAAGGCCTAATTTTTAAAACGTATAGAGGACTGAGTCAGATTTACAAGAATTCAAGTCATTCCCCAATTGATAAATGGTCAAAGGATATAAACAGGCAGTTTTTAGAGGAAGAAATTAAAGCTATATATAACTATATGAAAAAGTGCTCTAAATCACTATTGATTAGAAAGATGCAAATCAAAACAACTTTGAGGTACCACACCACACCTGTCAGATTGGCTTACATGACAAAAGAAGAAGATGTTAAATGCTGGAGAAGATGTGGGAGAGTTGGAATACTAATTCACTGTTGGTTGAGCTATGAACTGATCCAACCATTCTGGAGAGCAATTTGGAACTATGCCGAAAGGGCTACAAAACTGTGCATACCCTTTGACCCAGCAGTAACTCTTGTAGGGCTGTATCCCAAAGAGATCATAAAAATCGGAAAAGGACCCACATGTACAAAAATATTTATAGCAGTTCTTTTCATGGTGGCCAAGAACTGGAAATCAAGGGGATGCCCATCAACTGGGGAATGGCTGAACAAGTTGTGGAATGTGAATATACTGGAATACTATTGTGCTATAAGAAATGGCAAACAGGCAGACTTCAGAAAAACCTGGAAAGACATATGAACTGATGCTCAGTGAAATGAAGAGAACCAGGAGAACATTATACACAGTAATAGTCACAATGTGCAAGGACTGTTTCTAACAGACTTAGCTCTCACAGCAATTCAAGGACCTAAAACATTTCCAAAGGACTCGATGCAAAATGCCATCCACATCCAGAGAAAGAACTATGGAGTCAGAACTCAGAATGAACAGACTATTTTCTCTTGTATTATGGTTTGGTTTTTCTCATGGTTTGTCCCATTCGTTTTAATTCTTCTATGCAACATGACTAATGTGAAAATGTGTTTAATAAGAATGTATGTGGAGAACCTGTATAAGATTGCATGCTGTCACAGGAAGGGAGGGGGAGAAAAATTTAAAACTTATGGATGTGATTGTTGAAAACTGAAAACAAATTAATTATTAACCCCCCAAAAAAGTGGAAAAAAAAGAATAGCACCCACCTCACCTCTCCAAGTTGGTTTGAGGATCAAATAAGACAACACTGATACAAGAGCTTAGCACATTGCCTGGCACACAGTAGATGGTATAGGGATGCCTATTCCTCTTCCTTTCTCCCCTCTTCACAGTCCATCTGAAGACTGATGCTGGTGATCAGCCTCTTCTTTCTGACTCTCTCTTCTCTCCTGGTTCCCCTCATCCCTGTCTGACTGTACTTTCTCAGTCTTCGCTAAACTATCATCCAGATTACAACTGCTAACCTTGGGTGTCACATGGGGAAGGGAAATGTATGAGGAAAATGCTTTCCACGTGCAGGCACTGTGCAAAGCCCTTTACAAATATGATCTTATCTGATCTTCACCAAAGCTCTGTGAGATAGGTGCTGTTATTATCACCATTCTACAGGAAAGGAAACTGAGGGAGACAGAGGTTATGTCACTTTTCCAGTGCCCTTTCTGGTGCTTCTGACACTGTTCCCTTCTTCTCCTTGACACTCTCTTCTCTCAAGGTTTTGGGGTCACCTCTCTCTTCAGGTTCTCCTCCTACCTATCTAATCACGTTGGATCTCCATCCAGGTCAAGGATGCTAACTATGGATGTCTCATAAGGTGCTGTCCTGGGCCCTCTTCTCTTCTCCTTCTATACCATTTCATGTGATCTCATCAGCTCCCATGGATTCAATTAACATCTCTATGCTGAGGATTCTCAAATCTACTTAATCCAGCCCTTAATTTCTCTTCTGACCTTCAGTCTCATATCTCTAAAGCCTATGAGATATCTCAAACTGGATGTCTGATCTTAAATTCGACATGTCCAAAACTGAATTCACTATCTTTTCCTCCAAACACTCCCCCATTCCAAACTTTCCTATCACTGTGGAGAATATCACTGTCTTCCCAGGCAACCAGGCTCTCCACATAGGCACCATAATTGACTTTTCATTCTCTCTCGTTCCCCATGTGCAATCTTTTGTCAGTCTTTTAATTTTATCTTCGTAACATCTTTTGCATGTTCTTTTTCTCTCCTTTCATATTGCTATCACTTGGTACTGGTCATCATCACCCTAATCTTGGACTACTGCAACAGCCTGCTGCTTGATCTGGCTGCCTGTAGTCTACCACATCACAGCTCCTATTCAATAAATTTGAGTGGCTTCCCATTAGCCTCAAGATAAATGATGAAATTCAGTGGTATTCAAACCTCTTCATAACCTGCCCTCTCCCACCTTAACAGTCTTCTTGTACCTTATATTTTGCAATCCAGTGACACTATTTGTCTCCTTGCCTTTTTCTTGAACAAAACACTATCTCCCAACTCTGGGCATTTTCACTAGGCTGTCCCCAAAACTTGGAATATTCTTCACCAGTTTCCAGCTAAAACGTCACCTTCTTGTAGGAAGTTTTTCTAATCTCTTAATTCTAATCCCTTACCTCTGCTGTTTATTTCCAATCTATCCTGTATGCAGCTTATTTTCACATAGTTATTTGAATCTTGTCTCCCTCTTTTATTGACTAATCTCTTCAAGTGAGACAGGAGTAACAAAGGAGATAGTGGGGGAAGAGCTGTAAGTAATGTGAGATGAAGAGGCACAAAGAAGAGGAGCTTCTCGGGAAACAGCCTCAGATTTTTCAGTAAAGTATGAGGTAAATTTCTCAGTCCTTCTCAACCCAGGCCCTTTCTATAATTCCAGTCTTTCCTGAAGTCTATGAGACAGGGACATTAGCATTTCTACTATTCCTCAACTACGACCCTCCATCTCTGGACTCTGTGCCTCTTCAAGAGCTGCTGCTCATGCCAGGGATGCTGTCTATTCATCTCCACCTCTTAGCTTCCCTGACTTCCGTAGGACTCAGCTCTAAACCAACCTTTTGAGAAAGGCCTTTACAAATGTCTCCTCTTCACTATCCCTTCTCCAGCTAGTGCCTGGCACATAGTAAACCCTTAAAAAAAATGCTTGTGTTACTGACTTGTTACAAGGCATGACCAACCTCACACATAGAAAACTTCAATATTTTTCTTCCTCTTTCTTATATAATGTATATATTGGCTGAAATCTTAATGATGACTGTCAGTGTATTTCAGAAAGACTTTCTCATCTCAGTTTATTGTCTTCTATCACAAATGTAGGTCTGGCTTATTTCAAACACACAACCCTTCTTATTGTATATCAATATTTTTTCCAACATGGTTTCATTTCCTTTTTATCTTCCATAAGTAGATAAAATGCCAGTCTCCATGCCTATCTAACTGATAAATATACAATCTGTTTCCAGTCCATTACAGGCTGGCCTATCACCTGGCACTAAAAAGTAGCAATTTCCAATCCTCTAGAAATTAAAAAAAAAAAAAGATACATTATTATGCTTAGTATTTCTCCAACTGTATCTATTACATTACTAATCATCGCTACATGTAATGAAATTTAGAAGGGGCTTTGAACTTATACATATAAATAAGATCCAAGCTCTAAGATTCATCCTCATCTTCCTATCGTTATATGCAAGATCAGGCCACAAAGACTATCTCCTTAGCACAGAATGAAAAAGATTAACCCCAATGATACCATCTGGAATTTTTATTTCATGATATACTCTCAACGCACTGAAATCTAAGATGAGCCAACTCTTGCATGAATGGAATGCATCATAACTTATTCTCCTTTTGTGAAAAAGTCTGCCCTCCACCATACCTGGTGCTATTCAAAAACACATATGCTGTTCTTGAAGTTTGGCTACACTCACTTCATTTACTAGGACTTTAAAAACATTTAAACCAGCTGCTACTAAACTGTCCTACAATATCAAGTCTGGACAGAAATATATATCACCACATTCTCCTGCCATGTAATCTGAGAAGGGTAAACTTTTAAGTCTCTAGTTAGCTGACCAAGGTTAACTTGACATGTCAATCAACACTCTATGATCTATTCCAATCTGTCCTGTTTTGAGAATGTCATGCCTGGGGTCTGGGGGAAAAGCCTGTGAGAAGAGGGTAAACTAGCTTTCTTCAATAACAAGCAGATTGCTTTGGTTTGATTTAGCATCATTCATGTTTCAGGTACTCAAGGTGCTTTATAATGAAGTATAAATTAAGATATGTAATGACAGATTAGAAGTAATTGCTTAGCTTTTCAGGGTACTGCTTGCTTATTTGGGGAGAAAAAAATCTGCCTGAAAGACTAGGTTATCCCTTTAAAGCTCACATAACAACAGCCAAAATAGTTAACTTTCAGAGACATGAACAACTGGCAGTCGCCACGGACTTCAGTTTAACATCTCAAAAGAATAGAAGCTTTAAGTTTAACGTGCTTTCTGATGTAAAACTTGTCCTGAATCAATATAAAGTCAGCTACTGCAATTAAAGTTCCTGAAAGAAAAAAGAACTTAGGTGGAAGATAGGAATTTAAATCAACATTTAAGATATAACCTTTAATTAGAATCTGTATTTTCAAACTACTGGAGCTAAATACTATCAAATACATCAGAGCTGAAATCATATTGAACACAGAAAACACTGGTGAAATTTTGCAGACTAGTAAAAAATTGAAAGCAGATAGTTTTATTTTAAAGCTAAGGAACAGATAGGCAAGAGCAGTAACAACTACTGCTCATGAAGAGGAACAAATGCTAAATTTGTCCTGGACAATGTTATATTTCATCCTTTAGTTGTAATATGAGGATTTCTTGGTCATTTGACCAAGCTATGGGAGAACCCCAACAAGGTCAAGTCCTTATGAAGACCAGAGATTCGCTCATCACCCCTCACCTCACAGCCTCCACACTCTGGCAGTGCACAGATGGAGTGGGTCTGAGCTTATGACTGAGACCCAGACTGGGAGCCCCATAATATTCAGATATTCTGCCAACACACCTCATCCACTAGCAATCCCTACCCCACAAGTAAAAGATAATGATTCAATCCAGCCAGAGGAGGAAAAGTAGCGAACGAAGGGAGGAAGCGAGGCAGGGTGGTGCTGAAGCAGCCGTACTGGGCTGAGAGAAAGGGTATAGAAACAAGTGACCCTAGCTCTGTCTTTTCAGAGGTTATTTAGGTCAGGAACCTAAGTTGGTGAAAAATAAAATACCCAATGTGAGAGGAGACCCAGGCAGCTTTGCAACTGACCCATAAGGCTGAGGGCATCAGAAAAAAAAGGAAAGAATTAGAAAGTAAAAAACCAGAAGTACAGGGGAAAAGGCTGAACACTGCAGATTTCAAAGGAAGAAAACCCAAAGCAGAACCAGATAAATTAACAAAAAGCATCCTAAAACTAGAAGAGAAAATGAATACAAAACTCTTAGAAAGATAACAAACATCTCTTAACAAATATTACAAAATAAAGGAAAGTGAAACAATGTTTGCTGAAGCAAAGAATTCTACAATTACAAAAGAGCATAGAAAAATACCAAGATATTGCAGAATGATTTAAAAGAGAAATGAAATCCATACAAGAAGACATTAGGAGTGAATATCAGAAGCTATAACTCTCGACGAAAACATGTCAAAAACTCAAAGACAGTCTTTTAGAATGCAGAAGTTCTAAAAGGGGAGAAAATCTGTTAGAAGACTATCAAAAGACAGCAATATTAAAAGAACACATGATCTCTACATAAGCCAAAGCCTCTGACCTCAAAGACAAGATAAGTAAACACATTTTAAGAATAATGGTTCTCCTGGAAAAATAGTTCAAGTGATGACTTCCTGCACCATAATACAGGAAAACTGCATAGAACTTTCAAATATAGAAAACAAAGCACCAATCCCAATGACAAAAACAAGTTTAGCAAGCAGCCAAGAGAAGATCATTCAAACACAAATGAAAAGAAAGTTGAAAAACAGAACTTTATTTTGCACCCACTAGAAAGCAAAGAAGGGAACCAAAATGTATATCCTTGTTGGGGATGGAAGCTCAATTCCAGGTGGACAGTCTCGGGTGGGTAAAGGTGGGAACTTCTAAATCTTAGAGTTCTCACGAGACCCCCCAGGAAACGACTGGGAATCGAGGTGAACCGAGCTATCTCGTGTATTTCCGCCTCTTCCCGTGAGAAACGTGATGGGAGAGAGCTCTCCCCGCCCTCGAGATTGTCCCGATCTGGGCACACTATTGTTATCTAACAGCACGGTATTCAGATGCAAACTATGTTGCTGGAGGGTTTAAGTAGGATCAGGAAAGGCTGAAAGCTCTGGGGCGGAGGGGCGCGGAGCGGTGAAGACAACAAGGCTCCGCTTTTCCTCTCTCTTCTCTCCCCTCCCCCTCTCTCCCCACTTATACTTCTACTTCCAATCTCTTATTGTAAGATCTTTGCCTCCTTGGGAGATTCTTCGCTCCCTCCTAAGGAAGAATTCCCCTGCACTTGTAACTAGACCCTGAAATAAAGCTCAACCCTTGTTCGACTCTGGAACGTCCTTTCTCTCATACGAGCATCCGGTTTGGCCAACCGAAGACCTTGGGATAGAGGTAAGAAGACTCGGGTAGCCCTCAGGCCTCTAGGCCTGGCATATCCTGAAAAGGAAGATGGTATAAGACTGAAACACTCAATGCTGCAGGAGTTGTGGGAAGACAGGCACATTAGTGCATTACTGGTACAGCTGTGAATCCATGACACCCTTTTGGAAACTAAGTTAGAATTATGCAAATATCTTCTGACTCAGAGATTCTACTATTAGGTTTACATCCTAAGGAGGTCACTGTTAAGAAGGAAGTCCCCACATACATCAAAATTATTATAGCTGCACTATTTGTGGTGGCAAAGAACTGGAAATAAAATAGATGCTCATAAATTGAGAAATAGCTGAAGAAATTGTGGCAAATGAATGTACTGGAATATAAATAATATTACTATGAGAAACAATGAATATGGAAAAGCATGGAAAGACTTATAGAATTTGAGACAGAATGAAATAGGCAGAGCCAAGAAAACAAGACACAATGACTACAACAACCAAAAACTTATCAAAAATAAATGTTGCAAAAATACAGAGAAATGAGAATACAGCCACAGTCCATGGATGTGGTGCACTGCATACATTTTCAAATTTGTTTTTTTAACATACTGACCAGTTTTGCTGATTTTTTTTCTTCTTTTTTCTTTAAAAATATTATTTGTAATATGGACTAGCCATCTGGGAGGTGGGAAGAGAGGGATATTGGGAAAAATTCTGGTGATGTTAAAAAAGGTACTAATAAAAATTTATTTTAAATAAATAATGGGGAAAAATAACCAGACATCTCACTACATTAAAGCCTTTGAGAAAACATGATCACTACCATTTTGATGCATCAAAGGAGGATTTAATGAAGGTTCTCTTTCAAAATACAAAGTGTTAGTAAAACAAAGCTGAATGATGTAACTAATCATGGTCTCGAGGAAGGGAAGAAGAAATGTACCTTCTGTGTTTTCTTTCAATACTACATAAGGGGTGGCTCTTTTGGAGGGGGAAGAAATGTATATAGGAAATTTTTTAAGTGTTATAAAAACAAAAGATATTAATACAAATTTATTTTTAAAAAATAAAGCAACATGTGGAATTATTATCACCACCTCTGTCCCTTTGATTGGATGGTAGCTCAATAAACTCCTAAACCTCCATTTAAAGATGAAGCCAGGTCAGAGCATTTCTTCAGTTTTTTACCTGGCTGTACTACTGTGACTTCTGGGCAGGTCACTTAATCCTATTTGCCTCAATTTTCTCATTTGTAAAATGAACTGGAGAAGGAAATGGCAAATGGCAAAACTCCAGTATCTTTGCCAAGAAAACCCCAAATGGGGTCACAGAGTCAGACACAACAACAATAACAACAAAAACTTTATATCAAACCTAAACTTGCCTCTTAACAATGGCCACCTCTTGTTCTTGTTCTGTCCTCTGAAACCAGGCCAAAAAAAAAAAAAATCTCTTTTACCCATGACAGCTGTTCAAATATTTAATGACAGCTATCCTAAGCTCCCTGTCTTCTGTTTTCTGTGCTAAACATATATGATTCTTCAACTACTTTCACATGGCCCTTCAATAAACACGGGCATTTTCCAGTCACTTTTCCAATTCTCCAATATACTTCCTAAATAGGGTACCCAGAACTGAATAGAATACTCCAGAAGCAGTCTGACCAAATAGAAGAAGTAATATTATTTCCCCAGACTAGGATTCAATGACCACTGTTGCGTTTTTTTAGTAATGTGACACCAGGGTCTCCAAGTGAGTTGGCAGTCCACTAAAAGCTGAGAGTTTTTTCAGATAAACTATTCTCTAGCCATACCTCTTCATCTTGTACCTAGGAGACTGACTGTTGAATCAAAGGATAAAATTTTACATTTGCTTGTATTTAATTTCATCTTATTGGACTTATCTCAATGTTTTAGCCTGTTGAGATGTTTCTGAATCCTGTAATTCAACATGTTTGTTGTATCTTCTGAGTTCTGACATCTGCAAATTTGATAAGTGTACCATTCATGCCATTATCCAAGTCAGAAATAAAATGTTAAATAGCTCTGAGTGAAGCACAGAACTCCACAACATTCCATGGAAGACCACTTCCCAAAGTGTCATTAATGAATAATTGTTAGTTCTGGGTCATTCAACAAGTTCCAAATCTACCACTATACTGCCACAAAAATAATATGAATTTCCAAAATGTTTCACTAAATCTAAGTAACAGTTCATACCACATGAGACAAAACTTATAAAAAGTCCTTAGCTTAGTGTTTAATATAAAGGAGGCACTATCCAAATGCTTATTCCCTTTTCCCTACCCTTCTACCACCAAAATCATAACTGACAAGAAGTTAGTCATCCATGATGTATTCTCTAGATGTTCATTAATGTTGCTTTAACAAGACATTCCAGAATTTTTCAGAAATCAAAGTCTAGCTTGCTGCCCTGTAATTTACAGATTACACCTTCTCAACTCTTTTAAAAAATAATCAGAACATTTAACCTTCTCCAATTTTACAGCCCCTGCCCCCCATTCTCCACCATCTTTCAAATATCACTGACACATTCAACAGTCACACCTGCCAGTTCTTTCATTAGCCTGAGAAGAAGTTTGCTTGGAGTCTGGTAACTTGGACTCATCAAAGGAAACTAAATGCTCAATTATTATCTTCCTATTTATCTTGAGTTTCAACTAAAGAGTCATTTTTTGTTCAATTCTTTCTAGGTTAAGGATCATTTTTCTTGACAAAGAGAAACAAAATCAGAATTGTACAAATCTGCTTCCTTTCAAGTCAGCTGTTCCTGTGATTCCAGTCACCCTAAGTAGCAGTCTTAGCCTTTCTTTCATTCTTCTTTTTCCCAATAAAACTTAAAAACAAAAAAATTCAAAAACCTCACATAAGCAAGCTGAACATAATTTGAAGTTCAAAAAATACATTAAGTGCATATGAGTACATTCTGTCTATCTCTCCTAATAAAATAAATATTAACTTCTTTTGCTTGCAATATGACGACTTACGTTAAAGGTATACTAGCTTGCAATCAAACATTTACCCTTCGCCACTGGTGAAAGGCAACAAGATCTCTTTACAACATCTCGTCTTTTTCAATAAATTTTGCATGAAAACATGTTATCCAAGCACAAAGTTGCCTGCTGTCACATTGGAAGTGTGATAAATGTTTAATGAAAACAACACCACACAGCTTGGTGTCAGACAACAGCTATCACACAGACCTGCTTTGATCTAAACAGACACTTAAAAGGAGTTCTGAGCTTGCTTTGCACCACAGAACTCTATAACCTATATGCAAATAAGAGTAAATTAGCATAAATGACTTCCTGCTGCATAAAGAAGAGGTAAAGAAAAATATGACAAGCTCCATGAGTATGTAACTGCTGTCAGATCTTGAGGTCCAACATCCCCAAATTACTTTCAACATCTTCTTCCAAGTTCTAGTTAAGAACAACCTTATCAATAGGAATACACTGTATAAAAAACAAGCAAGAGAACAGCTGGAACACTGCCAAGTTATCCAACATTGAAATGCGGTGGCTACAGAACTGCACCAGGGCCAGATGAAAACTCCTGACCAACAAATTTTGAAAGAAATCTTGATGAACCCTTACCTTAAGGAAGGCATTGGAAATGCTTTCTGTCAAATGCAAATGCTTATAAAACCATGAGTCAATGTAAGATTTGTTAAAGTTCAAAGAAATCATTGTCATAAAAATTATAATTTCCCGTGATACATTTTTTTAAAAATAGATGCTTATGGGGGGGAGGAGTCAAGATGGTGGAGTAGAAAGATATACATATGCTAGCTCCTAACCCAGAGCCCATAAAATACCTTTAAAGAAGAACTCCCAACAAATTCTGGAGCAGCAGAAGCCACAGAACAATGGAGCAGAAGAGACTTCTGTTCCAGAGACACCTGAAAAACTGACACGAAAGGTCCCTTGCACACTGGACCTGGAGCAGAGCCCAGTTCTGTCTTGGCCACGTGGCACCAAGAGGAGCGGATCCGAGCAGGCTTCAGGGACAGAATCTCCACTGGCTGTGCAGGTCCCTCCACCCACAGGCGCCAAAGGTCAGTGAGAGGGTCTTTTCAGCTTGCTGAGAGGGGAGCAGGGTGTCCCCATGACTCAGGCCCCCTCGGGAAGCAGCAGTGGAGGCAGCAGCAGACAGGGGCTCCCAAAGCAGGCAGGAGCTCAGATCCATTGTTGAAGGTCTCCTCTTAAACCCCCTGAGGAAACTGAGCCCTGGTGTGGCCGCCCTGCCCCCACCTGAGCATCTGAACTTAATCTCACACTGAATAGCAGCCCACCCCTGCTCAGAGCCCTGAGGCTGGGAAGCAGCATTTGAATCTCAGACCCCAAGCACTAGCTGGGCAGATCTGGAGATGAGGTGGGTGTGGAAAGGAAACTCAGAAGTCAAATAACTGGCTGGGAAAATGCCCAGAAAAGGGAAAAAAAATAAGACTGTAGAAGGTTATTTTCTTGGGGAACAGATTATCTCCTCCCATCCTTTCAGATGAAGAAGAACAATGCCTACCATCAGGGAAAGATATAGAAGTCAAGGCTTCTGTATCCCAAACATCCAAAATAAATATTCAATGGGCTCAGGCCATGGAAGGGCTCAAAAAGGATTTTGAAAATCAAGTTAGAGAGGTGGAGGAAAAGCTGGGAAGAGAAATGAGAGACATGCAAGAAAAGCATGAAAAGCAGGTCAACACCCTGAAAAAGGAGACCCAAAAAAATGCTGAAGAAAATAACATTTTGAAAAATAGGCTAACTCAACTGGCAAAAGAGGTTCAAAAAGCCAATGAGGAGAAGAATGCTTTCAAAAGCAGAATTAGCTAAATGGAAAAGGAGGTTCAAAAGCTCACTGAAGAAAATGGTTCTTTCAAAATTAGAATGGAACAGATGGAGGCTAATGACTTTACGAGAAACCAGGAAATCACAAAACAAAACCAAAAGAATGAAAAAATGGAAGAGAATGTGAAATATCTCATTGGAAAAACAACTGACCTGGAAAATAGATCCAGGAGAGACAATTTAAAAATTATGGGACTACCTGAAAGCCATGATCAAAAGAAGAGCCTAGACATCATCTTTCATGAAATTATCAAGGAAAACTGCCCTGAGATTCTAGAACCAGAGGGCAAAATAAATATTCAAGGAATCCACCGATCACCGCCTGAAAGAGATCAATAAAGAGAAACTCCTAGGAACATTGTGGCCAAATTCCAGAGTTCCCAGGTCAAGGAGAAAATATTGCAAGCAGCTAGAAACAATTCAAGTATTGTGGAAATACAATCAGGATAACACAAGATCTAGCAGCTTCTACATTAAGGGATCAAAGGATGTGGAATAGGATATTCCAGAAATCAAAGGAACTAGGACTAAAACCAAGAATCACCTACCCAGCAAAACTGAGTATAATACTTCAGGGGAAAAAATGCTCTTTCAATGAAATAGAGGACTGTCAAGCATTCTTGATGAAAAGACCAGAACTGAAAAGAAAATTTGACTTTCAAACACAAGAATGAAGAGAAGCATGAAAAGGTAAACAGCAAAGAGAAGTCATAAGGGACTTACTAAAGTTGAACTGTTTACATTCCTACATGGAAAGACAATATTTGTAACTCTTGAAACTTTTCAGTATCTGGGTACTGGGTGGGATTACACACACATGCACCTGCACACACACACACAGAGACAGAGAGCACAGAGTGAATTGAATAGCATGGGATCATATGTTAAAAAAATGAAATTAAGTGGTGAGAGAGAAATATGTTGGGAGGAGAAAGGGAGAAATGGAATGGGGCAAATTATCTCTCATAAAACAGGCAAGCAAAAGACTTTTTAGTGGAGGGAAAAAGTGGGGAGGTGAGAGAAAAACATGAAGTTTACTCTCATCACATTCCACTAAAGCAAGGAATAAAATGCACACTCATTTTGGTATGAAAACCTATCTTACAATACAGGAAAGTGGGGGAGAAGGGGATAAGCAGGGTGGGGAGGGATGATGGAAGGGAGGGCACTGGGAGGAGGGAGCAATTTGAAGTCAACACTCTTGGGGAGGGACAGGATCAAAAGAGAATAAGAAGCAATGCAGGATAGGATGGAGGGAAATACAGTTAGTCTTACACAACATGACTATTATGGAAGTCATTTGCAAAACTACACAGATATGGCCTATATTGAATTGCTTGCCTTTCCAAAGGAAATGGGTAGGGAGGGAGGGATGAAGAGAAGTTGGAACTCAAAGTTTTAGGAACAACTGTCGAGTACTGTTCTTGCTACTAGGAAATAAGAAATACAGGTAATGGGGTATAGAAAGTTATCTGGCTCTACAGGACAAAAGAGAAGAGGGTGACAAGGGAAGGGAGGGATGATAGAAGAGAGGGCAGATTGGTGATGGGGCAATTAGAATGCTCGGTGTTTTGGGGTGGGGGGAGGGAGCAAATAGGGACAAAATTTGGAACCCAAAATTTTGTGAAAATGAATGTTAAAAGTTAAATAAATAAATTAAAAAAAAAAAAACAATGTCCTAAAAAAATAAAAAAAATAAAATAGATGCTTATTTTTAAAAGGAAAACATCACCAAAATGTCACAAAGGGCCTGGTCTCATGCTAGACTCTTCTCTAAAGAAAGGTGGAAAGATTATAGAAAGTAAAAGAAACCAATTGTAGTCAGTACTTTGTCTAGAAGAGTCTATTCGATCCAAGAGAAAGTTCTGAACATGTGGATTCCTCTTTTCAAAAATAAACTTTTATTACTCATTAAAAGTATAAGATTACAAGAAGGGAGGAGGAGAGAAGGAAGAAACTAAGACCACAAGGCTGGGAAAGAATATTCTAGGCATCTTGTTGGATATGCTTCTGGGTCTAGCAGCCATTGTTTGGTAGGACATAAAAATACAAACCTAAAGTCACATCAAAAAATGGGTAAAGAAAGTTTTCCTATTTTGTGAATTATGATTTAAATCATGACTGAATGTAATCTGCCCTAACTCTGTTCTTAAAGATGGCACTACCAAATCACTACTGATTTATAGAAATTCAAATTAAAACAACCTCATACCTATCAAATTGGCTAAAAAGACAAAAAAGGAAAATGTTGGATGTTGGAGAGGATCTGGGAAAACTGAGACACATGCATTACTGGTAGAGTTTGGAAGTAATCCAACTATTCTGGAGAGCAATTTGGGACTATACCCAATGGGTTATAAAACTATGTACACCCTTTGATCTAGCAATACCACAGCTAGGTCTTTATCTCAAAGACATCCAAAAAAAGGGAAAAGAACCTCTTTGTACAAAAATATTTATAGCAGCTTTTTTGTTATTGTGGTTGTGGCTAAGAATTGAAAATCAATGGGATGCCCATCAATTGGGGAATGGCTAAACAAGTTGTGGTATATGATTGTGATGGAATATTATTGTGCTATAAGAAGTGACAAGAAAGATGACTGCAGAAAAACCTGGAAGATTCACATGAACTGATGCATAATGAAGTGAACAGAACCAGGAGAACGTTGTACACAGTAACAGCAATATTATTCAGTGAAGAACTGTGAATGACTTAGTTATTCTCAGGAATACAATGGTCCAAGACAAGCCTAAAGGACTAATGATGAAGTATAAGGACTGAAGCATGATATTTTTCACTTTCCTTCTTTCATTTTTTTCTTACATTTGAGAATTGTACAGATGACTAATATGCAAATGTTTTACATAACTGCATATGTATAGCCTATATCTGATCACTAACTGTCTCAAGGGAGGGAGGTGGGAAGGGAGGGATAGAATTTGGAACTCAAAACTTTAAATAAAAATGTTAGAAAAAATGAGGAACCAAACTGCTAGAAGCAAAAAGAAAAAGGTACCACTACAACTTTAGATTAAAAAAATAAAGTGTCACGAATACTACTGACGTACGCATTACTGACTAATCCTTCATTAAAGTCTGCAAAATGTGATTTATAACTGTCAACAGCATCTTATGTTCTGTGCTCAAAATCTTGCTCTGTTAGTCACAGAGTCATCTTTTCACAGATTGCCCAGATAACACACCTTATTCAACAACATCAACATGAGACTCTCTGTGACAACTTTTATAAACCACTTCAACATGGTTATGAATAAAGTCATAGTTTTTGATAAAAATAAATATTCAGGGATATCACAGTAACATATATGTGTATGTATATATTTGCCCACATGTATATATTATATGTGTGTACTGAGAAACCGTATATATGTTTTTAGAAAATATATGTGCATTGAGAAATTTTTTACTGCCCAAATAAATTCACTGACAAGAAGATTAGGTAAAGTAGGTTTGTTTTAGAGGACATATTTTTATGCAAAAAGACAAGGAAACTGTTATTTGTGTAAAAATTAACCCAACAGGAAAAACCTGTGAGAAAGTTTTACAAAATGGTGCCTTCCTGAAAAGCTACATGCCAAAATCTTGACCTGAAAGCATCAGAAGCAAAGTTGACCAGCCAATCTGTCTAATATGGAGAGGGAAAATCATTCTTCTTTTCTTTAGGTTTTCTTGGTGGAAGGGGGTCCCAGAAGAAGAAAACTGCCCATTCTCTCTGATATCTTCCCAGTTAACTGGCACTTTCCAAAATAAACTAGCAGCAAATCAGTCAATTAAATCGGTATGGTATCAGGCATTGTGGGATAAAAATCTGATTTGTAATCACAAATTTCTAATTTGTTGATTCTCTAATTTTTACAAATATATATCCATTAATCTTCTCTTTTTCTTTTGTTAACATATGACTGTAAAGATAAGATTTTTCCCCTGAAGCCTACAGAAATTTTCATAAGTTGTATCATCATTATAGTAATTTTCTTTCAGTTGTTTCTATGATTTGTTCTTCAGAACACTCATTTTTTAAGATTTCATTGTTAACTCTTCATTTGGAACTGAAGGTTTTGTCTGTGGTCTATAAAGAAAGCAGACCTAGCCATATACCCTGGACAGCAAGGCCTCTTGTCTCTTACAAGGTGGCCTAGCTGGAGTCACTGGCTCACCTACAGCTAGACTGTGGCTGGTCATGAACTCTTCTTCAGTGCTCTGGCCACTGACAATGAAACTGAATCCCCTGCCGAAGGACGTTAACACCACTCCTGAAGGGTACTGTTGATTTGGGCCAAAATGGGAGGAGTCAGGCCTCAGAAAGGGACTATTAGGTGGCATTTCTTCACCATGGAACTTTGTTCCTAAAGAGATTGACCAAAGTCCAACAAACAGACCAGTTTGTGGTTAAACTTCTCTGGACATAAAGTCATTTCATTAATACTACAAAGATCTTGGCCTGAATAGCCACCTTCTCTTTAAAGAAGAATAGACTGAGGCTTTTAAAGTTAAAATAATTTGGCCATGGCTACACAGCAGAGGGATGGATTTAAAATTGGGTCTTCCTGACTGGAAGTGTAGCATTTAATCAGCTAAGCACATTTCCTAATTTTTACACATTCCCTGCTGTCACTCTATCTTATTCTTAATTCAACTCTGCTTGTGCAAGGATAAAACAGACTCCAATTGAATTTGGAATTTCTAAGAAACTGAGATAAGCAATTTTCATTGAGAAAAATTAACAGCAACTAATTTACCCAAAACCAAAATCTTTCCTTCCATTCAGAAGTTTAATATTTAGTGCTTAAGAACAAATACAAGGTTGGGTTTTTTTTTAATGACTTTCCCCAAAATTAGAGAATCAAAAGACAGAAATATGTACAGATATGAAAAGAGTCATAAGGGCCTCATGAGGAAGAGGGGAATTTAGACAAAAAAGTCCTCACATCCTGTGACCCATTTAACCTTTACGTTAGAGTCAAGATGTAAGAAGACCTTAAGGGAGTGTTTTCAATGCACTGAACAAAGTCTTCAATTTAACAATGAAGGTTTAGATAATAAAAATACTTTATATTGAAAGAGAGAAGTATATTCACATGGGGTAAAGACATAGAAGACAAAAGGAGATATTGCCCATAACAGTGGGTATAATTGATGTAAAAATTCATTATTCAACTATTCAGTACAAAATGAGAACAATGAGCTAGAAACTCATCTTTTACAGCAGAAGCTTACTTTTGAAAAGTCCTCTCATTTTAAATGATAAGAAATAGGTTTAACCTCTAGTTTCTCAGAATTTGGAACTGTTGCTACAGTAAACTTGTGCATATTATAAGAAATAAGGTAAGTAATAGTGACCAAAAATACTTTTAAGGTAATATTTCTAAGATATGATTTTCCTAAATAAAAGTCTGGTACAAAGTTCCCCCTCTATTTCCTTTATCCTCTTCTTGTAACTATTTTCCAACAAGGATAGCAATTGGAATTTGTGATTTAGCTTGTGTAGGGAACTCCCAGGGAAGGAAATCCCCTCTAGCAATACAGATTGTCACTTTCTCTGACTTAGAGAGTTTCCGAGGGCACAGAGGTTAAGGGACTTGCCTAGTGTCACTCTGTGTCACAGGGAGGAAGCCAGGAAGCTTCCACTATTTCTATGAACTAGGCCAAGTTGCCTCTTCTTCCACAAGAAAAATTCAAATAATTTAAAATTTGCTTTATATTTCCAAATTTGATGCATGGACAAAGCAAGTAGATATGATACTGTTCCAAGGATTTGCAAGAATTTTTCAGTTACTTATGTTCCAAATATCCACAATTTAAATATTCTGGAAAGTCTACATCCATAGATTTTCATTACAAACTGTGACAAAGTTCTGAACATCTGATCAGGTACCTTACTAAGAATCCTTTAGATAGCTTTGCATGGGCAAAACAACCAGAAGTGGTCAAATAAGAACCACAAAGGGTCTTGTAGGCTTATTTGTTTTCACCTTTCCTGGAACTATCAAACTCTCTAAAAACTAAGGCAGAAAAGAGAAGTTCCATGAAAATCTGAGAAAGGGACTCATTTGAACATCACTGAAGGTGACTCTTGCTTCAGATCCACTTTCACTCACCCGCGCTTGGTACTGTATAACTCCTTCTCCTTCCCCCTCTCTCTCTCCTTCTCTCTCTTCTCTTTTTCTCGGCCTTTACGACGGTCTCTTTCACGAGATCGGCTACGAGTTCTTCTGTGACTGGATCTTTCACTACTTCGACTATGGGAACGAGGACGAGGCCTTGACCTTGATCTATGGAAAATATATAATGTAAAACAAATCAGTGTGTTTTAACCAAAAGAAAAAATAGTTCCTTAGTTTTAATTACAGTTTATCAGAAATTAAGAAACTCCATTAAACATGCACCTGTGTTAACAAAGAAGGATAATTTATGAATGCACTGCATTTCAAGTGACGTAAGATTTAAAGCAGAATGCCTGACTGACATACATCCTTGAAAGCTCACTGGATGCTCAGGAAGCATCCTTTCCTTCCTAATGTCACCATTTGGGACTCCCCTCCTCTCCTTTGTTTTAGCTAGTTATTACCTGGAACTAACACCATTGCTCCTAATTAATCTACACTTATCTCAGGTAGGGTCAAAGGTAAAGGTTTCCATGATGGGCCTAGCAATGGCAGACTCATAAGGAAGAGCCAGGAGGAATGGATGGGGAAACACTAAGAATCCTCCTACCTCCCCTCTACTAGTGGCTCACCCAGTCCTAACATAGTCATCTCTGCAGGGTTCCTGATCTCTGGATCACTGCCCTCCCAACACTAAGACCATATTCTATTCCTTTCCCCAAAACCATGACCTCAGGTTCTGAGATAGCTTAACCAGACCAGTCCAAATGGAGTTTTCCCCTAAACACTGATGAATATATTACTCCAGTCTACTTTGAATAAAGACCTACCATTAACATTTAGAGATGTCTGAAGAGAATGTAAAGAGAGAATAAAAGAAAATGATGAAGACTGGGAATGTATAAAAGGGAGAATTTAATAGTTCTCCATTTTACCTTTGAATACTAAAAGTAACTTTTAAAAAAATCACAAAACTTAAAGGGCTATGAATAAGTCTGTCTGGTCTGAAGCAATACGAGGTATTGACGATGGAAAGGGAAGCAGGAGGATCAGTCCATGGGACCTTTCATTAAAAAAAGACAAAAAAGCAAAGGGGTGTCCAAGAACCTGTCTGTCATAGCCAGGAGTCCCTGAGAGACACTGTCCCACAACAGCTCCTTAGCCCTGGGAGCTCCTTTCTTCTCTCCTTAACTACTAGATGGCTCCATTCCCCAGAGCTTGGACTCTGCTGCTTTTACCCTCCCCTACTTGGATAGATACCCTGGATTTTGAGCCTTGGTTTGTACCTTCTACCAACAGCATTCACGCCCTGCAAGTAGATTTATCTACTAGTTTTGGACTACACTTGAGACTTGTGTCTTTCCATACTAAATCTCAAGAATAATGAATCTCTAATCATAAGCCATCCGAAATTTGGTCAGACCTCTGGCCACAACCTGAAGCCCCATTACAATAAATTGAGCACCCATAGCTAGGAAATAAGCAGTAGCAGCTCCAATAATAGTAGACAATCCACAGAATTTGTTCTTCCCAGGAGCCATGAAACTGGGGTTTGGGAAGTGAAAAAGGAAAGAAAGAAGAAGGCCTTATAACATGCAATGCCATTTCAGATAGTCTACCAAATTCTCTTAGGATGTAATAAAGTGATCTGAAAAGATTAGAATGTACTGAAATAAGGTTTATTTAATTTTACAAAACCCCAACTTTAAAAAATGGTTAGAAGATTTTGAGAAATTATTTTATATAGCTAGAAATAGTACCATGAATTTAATTACTATATGACTAACAAAAACTACTACTCCATCATTTTATTTAATAGTTGTTAGTTTTATCTCATGGCTTTCGCTTTATAAACTTCTCATTACAAACTTTTCACCCATAGGTGAACTTACAGAGGGGTTTCATTAGAAACTAAATTAACCAGAACGCTTGAGGGACAGACTGGTTCAGCATTTTAGTCTTGTGAATAATTGAGAGTTAACTTCTCCATATACTCTCTTGCATTAACAAACAAAACAGAGCACACTATGAGCTTGAATAATTCAGGATCTTTCAGTATTTCATGATCATCCTTCAGAATAACAAAATAATTGAATATTGGCAACTGAGTATAAAAAGACTGAGCTGTACTGATCCTAGGGCACACCCTAGCAGCTGCTCTTTTAAATCAGCCCCTGATTTAAACTTTAGAAACATAGTCATTTTATCTTGCAGTGTTCATGATGAACAAGTAGACCACTACGAAGATAATTACAGCGTATACACTGACATTAATCATAGAGGATGGAGAAATAGAAAAGTTTTATGAAGAACTTGACAAGATTACACAAATTATGACAGGCATGCCTTGATCTTTGGTGACTTCAACAACAACAACAAAAGGACAGATAGTTAAAATATGTGGACAAATATGACTGTGGCTACTAAAATAAAGGATGCCAAAAGTCTGTCAATTACTTAGAGATTTAGTGTCTTTATATAATAAATATTTTCTTTCAAGAGTTACTACATTAGTTGAAATACCCTGATTAAAAAGGCTCTGAAAAAATTGAAATGTACAAGGTATGTTTACTCTATTACCATTTAAAAAAAGCTAAACCAACATAAAATAATTGTTATCATAAAGAAATCAAATACTATAACAGTGGGGAGATATAAGAACTGGGAGCCAGTGCTGGAAATTGCTCCAGATTCTTCTCCTTCTTATCTTCCTTCCTCTTCCCCTTTCCTTGTTCTCCCTCTCCTCCTCTTCCTCCTTCTTCTCCTTCTCCTTTTCAATACTGGATCTATAATGAATAGGAATAAGCTTCCTAATAGCACAATATGGTGGACAGAGCTTCCTGAGGATATCTCCCTTGGCTCAGCAACATATTTCATCCCCCATCTTCATGATTTTGTAGAAGCTATCTTCCATGCCTGAAATGCCCTCCCTACTCACTTCTATCTCCTCCAGTCTCTAACTCCCTTTAAAGACTACTTCATATGTCACTTCCTACATGAGATCTCTCCAAACCACTCTCCATTGCTAATGCTCCTTCCCCTACAAATGCACTTGTATTTATTTTGTGCATGCTTGTATGTGTATGTGTTGCCTTATCCAACAAAACCCACTGAGTCCAATTTTGTCTTTAAATCCCTAGTACCAAGCAGTTTTTGGTATATGTAAATAGGGGCTTAGTAAATGTTTTTAGAATGATATATTACTATTGCAAAACCATACTGGGCAGACAACCTTATCTGGGATACAACTAATATATATGTGCCAAGCATTGATAGGAACTTTGCAAATATTATCTCATTTGATCCTCAGAAGAACCCTGGGAGGTAGTTGTTGTTGTTATCCTCATTTTAGAGATGAGGAAAATCAGACAGGGAAAGGTTAAGCGACTTGTCAAAGGTCATACAGCCAGTAAGGATCTGACCAGGCTTCTACCCACTGAGCCACTCACCTACCTACCTCACCTTGCAAAACACTGAAATTAACATCTGGAGATCATGGTGTAAGATGCAGCTAAACTAAACTTCAAAGCATCTGTAAAGGAAAACCGGACAACCAAAAATATTCATAAAATGAAACACTCTAGTCATCTATTTCTCATCATCAATGACAAAAGTAGAAAGTTACATTTGGACTCCACTACCTTGTTCTCCAGGAAATACTATAAAGTGCCAACAACTCTTAAGATTCAATCAGCAGTAGTGGCTGAACCTAACATATACAACAAATCTATGTTGAAATGATGTGCTTCGAAAAGTATACAGTATAGGGCAGGGCAGAGTAGATATACAGAAAAGTATACAGTTCTCAAGATTTCCTCAAAAGAAAAATTTCCAAAGAAGAAAAACAACCATGAGTATCATTTTGAATTGTAAAAAGATAACTATGAAAAATTAACTGAGTTGCCACATTTGTTTCTTCATCTCCAAAATATTTGGTAAATTTGATCCAAACACATATTGAGGCTTTAGTTGATGAAAAAAGGAATATGGAACAGGTAGGCATAAACCTTGGACAGGTGCTACACATGGGAGGTGAGCTAGACCCTGAGGAAGAGAATGGGCCATGCTGCAGTCAGGAAATGGCTTTTAGTGGAAAAGTATTTTTAATGAGTTGAACTGTCTCATGCTACAAAAGCCCAGTTTCTTACCTCTAATACCCTCCTTACAATGCTATAACTCATGAAACAACTTCTCAAAAAATATTAATATTACAAGTAATTCTAAGAGAAGCATAATAGCAGATAAAGAATACAAAAAAGGATGAATGAAATACATTCTAGACAACAAAATACATATTAAATAAAAAAGTACTGAGGACACACATAACTAGAAAAGGAAGCAAGTCAGTCATATAGGAAGGAGAGTTAACAGAAGGGCAATCCAAGTGGCATACTGGTATTATTAAAATAAAAACAAAATATGAAGGTCTTAAGTAATGGAAGATTTATGATAAAATCTGGACAAGAGTCCTATGGGATGAGAGATAGTACAATCTTCCATAGTGGTGAAAGAAAGGAAGAAATCATAGATCATTCTACATATGAACCTATTTTCTTGGCAATGATTTCTCACAGGAGTCAAGTTCATATGGTTAGTTAACTGAGGGTGCCAGTGAGATGGGTTTGGATTAAATTTAGGTCTTATTGTAACTTAAAAAGCAGATATTCTTATTATGTTGTCAGCCCCTACTTAAACTTTCACTTAAAAGGAAAAGATTCCTTGTCTCTAACTAAGGCTTTCTCATTACCTCCCACACCACATGTTACCCAGACAGAGGACAGCCCCCACTATTTTTAAAGTATGGGATGATGAAGGGTCTCTATTCTTTCCCTACAAAGCTCCCACCCTCACAATCTCAGCCCATTTACTTCACTACAATTGTGAGGATAATTTGTAATTTTTCTTTTTTTCAACTTTAAGTGAGATTCTCCCTGGAACATGTGGTAGCTGAAGCCTGACCTGGGTCCAACTCATGGAATGACAGTGGTGAGGGAAGACTTCTGACATTCCCGAAGTAAGAAATCAAATGAGAAGGAAGGAATACAGGATGTTTAAAAATCTCCCACAAGATATTTTTTGTGGAATTATTTTCCCAACATCGAGCTTTTTGGTTATCTTTGTGGCCCGAAAATCCTTTCTCCTCAATGAGTCCCTTGTGACTGCTTTAAAATGTAGCCCTGTAGTTCTACAAATGCAGGATTTTGTGCTCTTTGTTTAAATCTGTGATTTAGTCTATTTACTAATGTATTCTGAGTTAGAAGGAAGCATGAGATAATGAATCTGTCTGCTAGGTTTGTATAACTCTATGGTCTCTGGAAGGCCATAAAAGGGAGATTTCTCCCATAACAAAGCTAATGGTTCTTTTTCTTCTTCATGATGATTTGCACACATACATGTGTCTGTCTGTATGTAGGAGGTATACATGTATACACTTTACATATATACTCACTAAATCACTGAACAATTTCTAAAGGTCCCTAGGTATTAGGACTCTAAGTACTTCTCACTGTACTAACTGCCTCCTGATTCTGCTGCTTGCTCTTTCCTATGACTGTGCTCACATTACAGGTGACTTAAAATAATGGCAGCTCACCCTGACATGGAGAAACAGCTCTTCAGGGGATTGGAGAGCTGGCCTCAGTCAGGAATCCCTAACTGAATTCCTGGTTTCAAATCCCACCTCCTGCACATCTTGGCTCTGTGACTGCCAGGCAATCACTTGGTCTCAGGGAACTCTAAGACTAGAAGTGCAGAGTGGGTCCAAATCTGCATGGAGGGCCTTGCCTCACTGGGCACATTTTCTATGCCAATAAAATCATAATTAAAAAAAAAATTGCTTAAGTTTACAAAGGACTTTCTTCTAACAGTCCTGTGAAGCAGGTGAGAGAGGTATAACCACCATTATCTAAATGAATTAACTGAAGCTGAAAAAGTCCAAGTGACTTACCCAGAGTTCCCCAGTTAGTATCAGAGCCACAGTGGAACCAGTGTCCCCTGCCTCCAAGATAAGCCCTCATTCTGCTATTCCACTGGGAGTGGAATACCCCAACACAGGAGGAGTTCACTTGCTATGGCTCCAGGGACTGTGCCTGTGCCAGGAGCTATGCTGAAACAGAATGGTTCCTATGATGGCAACTGTGCCTACACTAAGTTAAAAAATATTAGAAGACTACTACGCCCTGGAGAAAGGGCTTCAGAAATTTGTAGGAAACGCTCCTCTGAGAATTTTCAATAGCTCTGAGCAAAAAGTACACCCACAGTTATTTCAAGGAGTCTCTAGTCATGATGATGATGATGATGAGAATTTTTATAGCACTTACTATGTGTCAGGCACTGTGCTAAGCACTTCACAAATGAAATCATTTCATTCTCACAACAAGCCTGGGAGCTGGAGGCTACACTTACCTAAGGTCACACAGATAGTAAGTGTCTGGGGTGAGAACCCAGGTCTTTCTCACTCCAGGCCTCGTGCTCTATGCACTCACTATACTTCCTGGATGCCTCTGGACTTAATGTCACACCTATCTTGGCCAACCCCACAAAAAATTGGAGAAAAAATATGGGTGAAAAATGTCAGGTCTCAATATCCCACTTAGAAAAATCACTATTGCTGGGGCAGATGCCTATAATCCTGACTATTGGGGCAGCTGAGGCAGGCAAATCTCTGGAGCTTGGAAGTTTAGCACTGGTACAGTAAGCACCACGGAGTGGGGTACCAATAGACTGCTAAAGGAAAGGTGAACCAGCGAGGGCAGAAATGGAGTCTGTCAAAATCTGTGCCAATAAGGAGTGGAAACCAGCCAACAAGTAGACCCTGCACTTCTGATCATAGGTGAGATGATGAGACTTAAGAAAGGAAAAAAAAAAGTCATCAAATGTTTTCTGCGAATCACTAAGTTGATTATTTCAGAAATGAACATAAATCAAATACCAACTGTAAAAAAATGATGTAGGTTTTATGCTGCCACAAAACTGGATGTTTGTTCAAATTTCTTTATTCAGTTTTAATATATTTTCAGATAAAATTAACAACAATCTGACAGCTTTGCCTATTTTTTTCTCATGAAAGGGATTCTTTTAGAAATCACCACTGAAAAAGCGTGATTTTGAAGAACTTCTTCCTAAAAGAAGTCATGGAAGGCAGAGAGCACCAGATAAACATGAGAGAAGTACCTTGTGTTTTATCCCTGAGAAACAGACTTTTCTAAAACAAGCAACAGAGAAACCTCAAAAGAGTTTGAAAGCAATGTGAAGGTCTTCAATAACCAAAACATGATGAAGGCAAAAGTTCAAGATATCCTATTAGACCACATAAATGCTTCCAACATTGAAAGAAGAGAATGAATCCATATACATTCAATTCATAAAATGAATGATTACTTTCATAATATTAATCAAGTTTCTAATTGGCTAATAAATATAAAAGCATGTCATCAGAAGAAATACCCAATCAAAACCAAATAGCAACACTGGCTTCAGGAGCAAAATCCTAATAACTAAGAATGTTTATTATAAAACAAATTGTGTCTCTCTGTGTTAAAGTAGTACGTTAAAATAAACTAGCCAGTTAAGTGTCATGTCCAAGTAAGGTCTGTTCCAAAGATTCATTGGCAAGTAAGTTATCTGGAACTCAGAATGCATTTTCCCACAGAAAAATATTATCCATACCTATTAGGTCCCAAGTAAATAAGTCAATCAACAAGCATTTATTAAGCACTTTTAACTATGTATTAGGAAGAGTGTTGAGCACTGGGGAGCCAAAGGAGGGCCAAAAGAACAATGACAACCACACAGAAGCAAACTTATTTCCCTCAGGGCATCAGTGAAAGGCAGCACTAACAGTGCTGTTTCAAATGTCATCAAGGTCTCCTGGTATCTACGATCAGACTCAGAGTTGGAGAGGAACTTAGATGTCATCAAGTCTCTCTTTTTATAAAGAGGAAACTCAGGCCTCAACTGAGTAAATGATTTGCCCAAGGTCACACAGGGAGTAAGAAGTCACACTGTCCTATGTGAAGCCAGATCCTCAAATCCAAATTCAATGCTGTTTGCACTACACCAAGAACAACTGTACTTAAGTGATGGGATCAGAGAGTAGGTCATGAACTAGTTCCTCGACACCAGTAACTTACTAACTCCCTAAATCTGCATAAAAAACACTGAAAATATTTTAATGGAGAAATAAAAGGGTAGCTTCCCCCTCTAGTTTCATAGTCTCATATTACTCCACCACTAATTCATAATAACAGCTTAGCATTTATATAGCATTTTAAGGTTTGTAAAGCCTTTATATTAATTCATTTAAGCTTCAAAACAGGAATAGAAACTTTGTAAGGGAGGTGCTATTATTATCATCTCTATTTTACAGATGAAGAAACTGAGGCACATAAAGATAACTAACTTGCACAGTGTCACACATCTAGTAAAAGTCTGAGTCAGAATTTGAACTAAGATGTAACGTAGCTGCCTCATTTAATCACAAAACAAATCTGTATAACTTTATTTCTAGTTTGGGATCTACTTATACTACAGAGTATTTCATCTACTTATCCAAGGATCACCACCAAAGTGATGCCTCCTGTACTGTAGAAAGCAGTAGACTACAAATAAATTTAATTATAGAATGGGAGACAATATTCAGAGATAATATTTTACATGAATCATTAAAATTTAAAACTGAACTCCTGGAATTTCATTTCCAATATTATTTAAGAACACAGAACCTTGTCTAGCAAAGAGCAGACACTAAATAAATGCTTGTTGATTGTGTCACACTGTTATTTATTATTCAGTGGCAAAATAACAACTATAAAAATAATCCCTGAAAGCCCAATTTATCTTCTGTATTGGGGAAGGGGACAGGCAGCGTTGAAGAGCATCAGTGATGTAAGGGAATGCCAGTCAAGACAGCTGATGTATAGGAGCAACTTCACGTGCCCTGAGACCAGAGTATTATCTGTGAAGGCTTAGCAGGACAACAAAATGCTAGTCAGCTGAGCTCTGGAGACACCCTGACTTGAGTGAGCACGGACCAAAGTGAGGAGAATGCTATGATGAATCTAAGCAACATAAAATGTAAAGGGTTGCATCTCAATGAACAGCCTGACTTAGAAGACAGAAGAATGAGGAGACCGCCTTCATGTCCAAGCACCACAGCAGATGGCAAGTTACAGCAGAACAAATAAGAACTACCAAAACCACGCCTGCTGGGATAGCTATCAACTATCTACATAAAAACTGAGCATGGCATCTAGCTTACAGAAGAAATAGAACTGCCAAATCTACTGGTCTTTCCTTAATCCTCATCTGTTCTGACTGTCTTTTCTGTGATGTTTTCCTGTCTCCAGATTTTCACAATATGACTCTATCCTAATTCTCCTCCTATCTATAGTACTGCTCTTTCTAAGTCTGTTTCACTGTATCTCCATCCAGGTCTTTTCAGTCAACATAAGTGTCCCTCAGAGCACTTGAGCACTCTTGTCTTCTTCCTCTTCCAACACGATTTCTTTTGGTGATCTCATTAGATTCCACGGATTCAATTATCATCTCAGTGAAGGTTATTCTCAGATCTACTTATCCACCTCTAGGGATTGAAAAATGCTTTACAGATGCTGACCTGCTCCTTGGACCTCCAGTTCTATATTTCCAATTGCCTAACAGATCAAATCAGATGTCCTGTAGCCATCTTAACGCATCATGTCCAAAACCGGACTCAGAAGCCAAACAGTACCCTCTTCCTAACTTCCCTATTTATTGTGTTATCCTTGGCTCCTCACTTTCTTTCATCATAAGTATCCATTTTGTGGTCAAGGCTTGTTGACTTTATTGTCATAACAACTCTCATGCATCATCTCACATCTAGACTAGTGAAATAGCCTACTGGCTAGTATCCATGTCTCAAGTCTCTTCCCCACTCCATTCCATACTCCACTTAGTGGTCAAATAAATCTTAAAGTACAGATCTGACCATGTCACCACCCACATAAACCATAAACTACAACTAGATCCCTATCACCTCCACGAACACCTCTAGTGTTCAAAGTAAACCTGTCCCTTTTGCCCTACTTCTCACATAACCTCCCTTTCTCCCATACCCAGTAACACTAGACTCCATGCTATTCCTCAAACAAGAGATTTCATCACTAGGCTCTAGATATTTTCTCTGACTATCCCCCAGGCCTGGGATGCTATCCCTCCTCATCTCTACCTCCTAGCTCCCTTGGCTTTCTTTAAATTTCTGCTAAAATCTCACCTAAAAAAACCTTTCCTGATCCCTGGTCTTAACTGTAGTGCCTTCCCTTTGTGGATTATCTTCAATTTATGCTGCACGGCTTTTTTGTGCAGTTATTTGCATGCTTTCTCCCCCATCAGACTGTATTTTGCCTTTCTTTGCATCCCTAGTGCCCAGCACAGTGCCTGTCAAATAGTAAGTACTTAATAAATGCTTACTAATTGGTCATATTAATCACTTCATGTACCCAGATGACATCAAGCTACAAAACTAAAAAAAAAAAAAAATCAAACATCTTTCATCTCATGAAATCTGTTTCCAAAGCTACTGTCATTTGTAAGTGTAAATTTTTAAACACACACCAAAGAAATGTACATACTGAAAACTTTAAGATTAAATCCACAGTTCACATTGAATCAATAGGGCTAATATCAACAAATAACCTAATCTCCTCCAGGTAACATCCACTGAATATAAAGATATCAAGAAGTAAGTTGTGGCTAAGGACATTAAGAGACTTACTGGCATGCCGAAGTAAAAGCTAAATGGTACTTATAAATTTAAAGAATTTAAAACTAGTCAATACCAGTATTAATGTATAATTCCAGGACATAAAATAGATCAAAATAAATTTGGAAAATATCTGAACAAAAACTCATAGGCCATTAGCAAAACACAAAGCATATCATCCTGTGACAACTATTAAAAGATTAATACTTATCAAAAAAAGGAGGGAAAAGATTGAAGGATGTTCTAAGAACACATGATAAAAAGGTAAAAATTTAATAGAAATACCTTTGAAATAACACGTCTCAATTTCAATGAATAACACTAAAGGCTCAAAACAAGTTCATGACATTAGGTTTGTTAAAAGAAACTGAAAGCAGTTTACGTCCATGTGGAACCCGTGAAACAAAAAAGATGCAAAAAAGGGAGGTTTTCCATGAATAATATCTGAAAAAACTCGGTCAACAAAAATCAGCAAAGAAGGACCAAACAAATGGCTGTGTCATGGGGATTAGTTTATAGAACCCAAGAGTTTTAATAGTCACTGCTAACAAAAATTACAGTAGGATTATCCTTAAGGAGCCTAGATTTAGTTTTCAATTTTACAAGTGATCCCATTCCATTCCATTCCATTTTCTTACTCTCATCTTTGGTATCTCTTTGTCCAATATTGCTTCCTCACTGCCTATAAATATGCCGATGCCTTTCCCTCATGCTCAAAATATTTTCTCTAAATTTCATCCCACAGTAAGTTATCATCTCATATCTCTTTTCCCTTTTGTGGATAAACCGCTTGAGAAAGCTATCTGCAATCCATGCTTCTATTTCTTTTCTTAATTTCCAGTTTCATTCTATCATCTATAGAAACTGCTCTCTCCAAGGTTACTAACAATACCTCAACTGCGAAGTCTACTGGCCTTTTCTCAGTTTTCGTCTTTCTTGACCTCTCTGCAGCCTCTGACACTGCCAGTCCCCCTCTTTTCCTGGATATTCACTTCTTTCTAGGTTTATGTACCCTGTTCTCTCCTAGTTCTACTCCTTCCTAAATGACCACTCTTTTTTAGTTTCCTTTGCTGAATCTTCATCCAGGTTACACCTGTGAAAAAGTGGGTGTCCCCAAGACTATCCTGAGCCCTCTTCTTTCTTCATTCTATTTTCTCTAGGTGATCTCATCAGCTCCCATAGATTCAATTATCATTTCTATATTATTAATTCTCAAATTTACTTAGCCAGCCTCAACCTCTCCACTGATCTTCAGTCTTGCATTTCCAATTGCCTATTAGACATCTCAATCTGGATATCTCATAGACACCTTAAATTCAACCTATCCAAAATCTGCACTTTACCCTCCTTTTCCCTTCTCTATCACTGTCCAAGGTACCACTATTCTCCTAGTTTTAAAATACAGGTGTCATCCTTGATTCCTCACTCTCTTTTATCCCACATATCCAATCTGTTGCCAAAGCCCATTGCTTTTACCTTTACAACACCTCTAATAGATGCCCCTTTCTCTCTTCCACCACTGCTGCCACCCTAGTACAGATCTTTATCACCTCACCACTCACACTAAAAAAAACCCTGTTGGTTGATCCCCCTGCCTCATGTCCTTCCTTACGTCAGTCCATTCTCCACTCAGAGGTCAAATTAATCTTAAAGGGCAGAGCTGATCATGTCACCTCCCTAATAAATTCCAATGGCTTTCAATAACTTCTAGGATCAACTATAAAATCTGTCATTCAAAGCTCTTCATAACCTGCCTCACCCCCACTTTTCTAGGCTTATTACACTTCAAACTGCCTCCCAACCCTTCACATACCCTGAGAGACTCCTTGCTGTCTCTTCTGTCTGTTCCTCACATAAGACATTCTATCTCCAGACTCCAGGATATTCTCCATGCCTGGAATACTATCCTTCCTCATCTCTACTTGTAAAATCTCTTCTATAAGGAATCTTTCCTGCTCTCCCTCAATGCCAGCCCCTTCCCTCTACTGATTCTGGTTTCTCCTACGTATACCCCATTTACACATAGTTGTTTTCATGTCATCTCCTCCATTTGACCGTAAGCTCCCCTAGAGCAAGAACTATCCTTTTCCTTTCTCTGTATCACAAGGGCTTACTCAGCACATAATAGGTACTTAATAAATGATATCTGACTGACTGAAATTATAGAAATTATACAGCACATCACTATGACAGATGAGCACCTACCCAACACCTAACAAGACATCTTACTTCTCTATTCATTAAATTTCAGTAGCTCCCTAAATGAAATACCTCCAGAATTAAATACAGAATTCTGTTTAGCTTTTAAAGCCCATCATAATGGCTTCTTCCTACCTTTCCAGTCTTCCCATACCCTATTCCCCTGAATATACTCTACAGTCCAGAGACTCTGGCCTCTTTGTTGTTGCTCACATCTCAATAGTCAATAAACATTTATTAAGTGCCTACTATGAAAAAGAAATATAGTCCCTGAGCTAAAGGAACTTATGATCTAATAGGAAAAGACAACACAGAAGAAAGCTGAAAAATTGGCGCTGGGAGGAGGTAACTGATGCAGGGACATAATGGAGAAGTCAAAGAAGTCCAAAGTGAGTGCAGACAGGTGGTAGAAGTCTTTCCTGTTCCTCTTTAATTCTAGTGCCTTCCCTCTGAGGTTATCTCCAATCTGTGGAGATACACTTGATGTGTTCTGATGGCCTGTGTTTGCATTCTCAGTGCTCAGCACAGGGCCTTGCATACAGCAGGTGGTTTATATAAAGGCTTCTTAAGTTGGTTTGACATGACATGATAGTTGACGTGACTGGTGGCTAGAAATATGTGAGAAGGAAGCCTGTTACCTCCAATTGACTTAGAGATGACCAGTCCTCTACAACACGTGTATCTCAAAGCACCCTGGAATCTACCAACGTACTTTTTTAGAACCAGATGGTCATTGGAGGCCAGACTGTTGTATACAATTGCCCAGATACAATGCTTAAGAATATCACAATATAAATTTAAGAATAACATTTTTAATAGAAGTCATCAAACCAAATACTTTACTCTTCCGGCTGTATGAGATGGAAATCTTTCAAATTATAAAAACTTTGTAAAGGAGCTCCAAAAAAGTGGGGGAGCACAGTGAGCTACCTCTACTCTCACTGTCCAGCCTGCTCTTGTGCCAAGGACATTTTTAGGAGGGTTACACAGAATGGACATTAAGTCCTGACAACAGTCCTTTATTCAGCTACAAAGACCTGTGCAATAGTCCACTGAACACTAAACACAAAAGAATAGCATTAGTGCCTTGTCCCGGGATCCTTCCTATCTGTATCCCATCAAAGAAGATGACAATAACATGATCATGATTGTTATTGCCATAATTTTAACACCATTTATATCTTAACTTGCAGCTTGTAAAGTTCTTCGTCACACACATCACCTTACCGGAGCTTCATACCAGCCCTCTGAGGGAAATGCTGCAGGTATCATCATCCTCATTTTGCAGAGGAGAAAACTGAGGCCGAAAGGATGAGTTTCCCACAGTCACAGAGTAGCTAACTATCTGGGACAGGATTTAAACTTGGGTCTTCCTAATTAGATGCCACACTGAGTCAGGATTTGAGATCTTAACACACAAAACAGAGAATCACATCTCTAAATATCTTTAAATAATTTTTAGAGACTAATTCATTTTTCTTTTCTAAACTTTTGTTCAAACAAGTGTTGAACTATAACAGATCCATAATGCACTAATACTTTCTGGTATGTTCTAATTTTAAAACCAATATTTTTTTAATGGAACAGGGTAGAGACAAAGCGAGAAGACATGTGGAATGTCAGGCCAAAGACAGAAGAAGAGAACAAGCCACTGCCGTGTCACCCGCCCACAGGGCCAAAGGTGAAGTCATTTAGTAAGTTCAAAGACCTTCAAAGAGTTCTTAGATCCCGATAAGCCCATATGTTGCCACATTCTGTGAAAAAGCTCTTACTTTCAATCTGCTTCTCATGTTTAAGTTACTGAATACACAGATGCTTGGCATCACTCCCCAATCTTCCCAAATTCTCACACCAGATAATCAAGTTCCACCAATAACTTTCCCATCCAAAATTCTATAAATGTCTTTATTCCATCAGTGCTTAGTTCACTTGTAAAAACTGAAAGTGTCCATAAAAGACCATTCAGTTACTGCACAATAAGTGTTAATTTGCTAATTTCTTCACAGGTAATCAATTAAAATGTAAATATTGGATAAAATTAGTTGCACTAAATTTAACAGCTGCTCCATAAGCATAATTAGTTTCACAAGGGCCATGTGTATGCTGAGCAGAGACAGAGTTGAAATAAATAGACAGATTTTAAAACAAGTTTGAGAAAATCTGCATTTAATTAGCAGGTGGGCACTACAACTACATAATGTTTTTATACATTTATATTTATGAAGTGACAGAAGATCTAAAGGCTTTTTAAAATAGCGTTTATTGTTTGAATGGGAACTGTTTTGCTGCATGCTAAAGTGATTTAAATCCTTATAGCTCTACTTTGAAAAAAATCATAAATGGTGAAAGAAAACATGTGGAAAACTGTAAAACTAGAAAGAATTTGCGACAAAAAACAGATACACATACCATAACCAAAAGGAAACTACACTTAATTAAATGTACACTACATCTGGAATATCAGTCTAATAAAATGTGAAACTATTAATTTTCATTGTTCTAAAGGAAATGAGGTCAGTGTCATTTAATAATTCCCCAATTACATTGGACTAACACAATGGATTTTATCTTCTAGTCTCCCTCTAAACATAAAATGTTATGTTCTTAAAAATATACTTACCTTATGCTATTAAAATAAACTCTAAATCTAAACTGTAAAAAAAAAATAAAATTAACAACTGAAATTCTTTAGCTATTACCAGTTACTAATGTCATATTCTGAAATACTAAAACTCTGGCTGAAGTTTGGAACTGATAATACTATACGTTTTCTGTTAATGAGTACGTATAATTATTCTTATTAGTGGAAAAATAAAAACACTAAAGAAAAAGTAAATATTCAATAATTAATATTTCTTTCCTTAAGTAACAATTTGATTTTCCAGTATCTGCTAAGCTGGATCTGCATTAAACTCATGTTTTCAAATGTGTCGGATGAGATGAAGGAGTCTATAAAATCTATAAAAAATCCCAATTTTTCCATTTAACCTAATGCAATAAGAGCTTAATGCATAAGAAAATACAATGCAATTTTTGACATGAAAGTAACCACTATTATATTTGTCTTACTTTTTGTAAGCAGAGGAAAATAATTATCAAATAGACAAATCAATATACAGGCTATAATACTTTTCCTAATGCAACAAAGTCTTTTAGATGTCAAAGAATGTGAACTTTAAAAATAAAAACAATAGCGAACATAATTAGCTTGTTAAGGTTTGCAAAATGGTGTACATTTAAAAATGTAAATTACTTATCAGAATGGACTCTGGTAGTCCAGATATTTTTAAAATGGAGAAAAGAAATTAATGCACTCTTAACTAAACAGAATAGAAGATTTCTGTAACTAATGGGCAAATTTATACTTCCTAAAGGTAAAAATGTAAAATTTTAGGGAACTTCAATTGGAATCTTAAAGATTATGATAAAATTAAACCAAGCAAAATTGGATGTTTTATAATGTTTGATAAAAGTATAATGGTCAAAACATAGCATATAAAAGAAAAACAGATATTAAGAAATATATGCAATTAGTTTTTCTTTTCTTAAAAGCAAGAAATAGGAACCTTTATATCAAAAGTAAAAGGAAACAGTCAGAGAGACACTGAAACACACCCCCAAATAGTATTTCCTTCTTCTTATGAGACAGAAAACAGGGATAGAATTATGCCATTTGTTTACATAAAATAATATAAATAGTAAAGTGGGAGGAAAAAATTTAAGGAAGTAGATACTAACCAGTTCTGCTTAACAACTATGAATGTTGAGAAAAATCACAATCAGTCAAGAACTTGCAATTTGAACCATGTTCGTGTTCACAAGCAAGTGATAAGAGTGGAAGGAAATGATGGTTGTAATTTCCTTGCTTCCCACTATTTTTAGCAAGTTCTAAGCAATCTCTTGAAATATGTATTTCAAGTACACATGAATAGATGACAAAGCATTTGTTAAGCAATTATCATGGCCAAGCACTGTGTTAAATGCTCTTTCCCCATGTGCTCTTCCTCGATCCCACCTTGGCCACTAACTAAGTCACACCACACACCCTTGATCTTGGCACTACTCAAAAATGTACCACCACCATGTCTAGGGAATTCTGAAATCCCCTTACCGAAATATAATCCATTAACTTTTCACATCTCCCTTTGCCTTCCCTTATAGGGCTATACTTTTTATTCACACCATGACCTCCAATTCTTTGACCCCTGAGTTCTCTCCTGGCCATCTCCCTTGCACTAGCCACTCTCTCCTCTTCTCTCCCTCTTGACTTTGGTGAACCAATTCAACTACACACTGTCCTCATCTCTTGAACCACTAGTGCCCTTATCATAACACCAATTATGCCCAAGTGAGCCTTGGATCACTCCCACCATTCACCACCTTTGCTCCTACACATGTGCTGCTGAACAAAGGTGGAGAAAATCATACAACTATTGTGACTGGATTGACTAAAAATCTGTGTTACACAGCTTCAGCTAGGCCCTCATTCCTGTTAGGTAATCCATGTCAACTCACCATCCCACTCTCCACAATGGCTCTTCCAGACCTTCTTATCCTTATTCAAACATCCCATGGCTCCCCTTCTCTCTCAGTTGAGAATCATCCCTCATATAGAAAAAAACTGTGACCTCCCTCTTCTCCTTTTTTACTCATCTCATATCACTCAGATACCTTCTGCCATTCTCTTCTCTTTTACTGATCTCACATGGGGTGCCCTCAATCCTTACTCTTAACCCCTCTACCTGTTCAAGTAATCCCAGTCCATCCTATCTTCTCCAACATACTGCCCCTCTCTGTCATTCCCACTCTCTTGCCTGTTTTCCCTGGCTACTGGCTCATTCCTCACTGCCTATACACATGAAGAGATGCAAAACTGCCACAAATTTTGAACTCAGGAGAAAAAGTAAAAAATTTTAAAACTCCTTACTCTTTAAAAAATTTAGGAAAAAGATTATATCTAGTATTTATCATCCACCACCTTTACAGCTCACAAGTAATTTTGTTACTTTTGGCACCTAAACATGCATTATATAGAACATGGTTTTCTTAAAAAGTTTACTGTAAAAAGTATACAGTTTAATTTATAAAGTATAGTTTATTTAGACACAATCATAAATTTATAAGTTGAATATGCCTTTACATTTTTAAACTTTTTGCTAAAACTATTTATTAAGGAATCTTAATTTTTTTCTAGTTTATGGAAAACAAAAAAAACCTTTAAGAATAGAAGAATGACTACATAGAAGAATGGAAGAAATGACTAACAATATAGTGAAGAAAAGACATGAGACAGTGGTTTGATGGAGAGAGGGTCAATTTTGGAGGATGGAAGACCTGGGTTCAAGTCCTGCCTTTGACATCCATCCTCAGTGTATGACTATGGGCAAGTCTTGAGTTCCTCGTGCTTTAATCAACTTTCTCCAATGATAAATCACAGATGAGCTGCTGATTCATACCAAATCAGCCTCAATCTCCACTCAATTATGATGGTTTCTGGAATCTGTATCTTCCACACTGTTGGTCAGAGAGAGAAAGTATTCATTTACTTTCAATAAGCACTTACTCTGTGCTAGGGACCATAGTAGTTGTTGGGGAAACAGTCAGTAAATAAAGATTTATTAAGTACCTACTGTGTGCCAAGTGCTGGGTATACAGAAAGAGACAAAACACAGATCCTGTCTGAGAAGAGCTCACAATATAATACAGAAGACAACATGGAAACAAACATATACAAAAAACCCATATACAAGAATTAAGTGGAAGACCCTGATATCAAGAGGTTTTGGGAAAAGCCTCATATAGAAGGTGGGATTTTAACTGGGACGTCAAGGAAGTCAGGAGGTAAAGAGGAAGAAGGAGAGCATTCCTAACATGAGGGACAAGCCAAGAAAATGCCCAGAGCTGAGACAATGAGTGTCTTACTAGAGGAGCAGCCAGGAGGCTGGTGTCACTA
Organism: Notamacropus eugenii; assembly: GCF_028372415.1. Taxonomy (NCBI): domain Eukaryota; kingdom Metazoa; phylum Chordata; class Mammalia; order Diprotodontia; family Macropodidae; genus Notamacropus; species Notamacropus eugenii. Next base: position 367,114,005 of record NC_092877.1, read on the forward strand.
GATCCAAAAGTAGGTGCTGGAGAGTAAAGTTTAAACAGACTGTAAAGGTGGGAGGAGACTAGGTTACAAAGGGCTTTGAAGGTCAAACAGAACATTTTATATTTGATCCTGGGAGTGACAGGAGTAGAGTGGAGGGTGAAGGGTGACATGTTTAGATTTGCACTTTAGGAAAATCACTTTACACTATAAATCTCATTAAATAGATAAATTAGCTAAGACTGATATGTACTTTATTCAGTCATTTTTCTGTAAAATAGAAAATCACCCATCACTATTAAATGAGATTCTAAATCAAGTCTATCCTGACTTCAAGATTAGTACTTTTCCCACTAAACCTCTGTCTGCCTCTTATGTGAATCTACTATTTATCAATCCTCCAATTCTTTCCCAGGCCATTGTCACTCCTACACCAACTGCACTTTCTTCCCTTCCCTATCAGAATGCCTTGATCAATCAGCTGAACTCTACCATCCCATCTCTACATTCAAGTCCCTTGCCCCTTGGCCCTACCGTTGATCATACTTTGTCAACCTTTGATACAGTTTCTACCATCATACCATCTGACTCTTTGACTTCCTTCTGCTCAGGCGCTACTGAACAGTGCCAGTTTGTTCCATAACCCTCACTGAGCCCTCACTGTAGGAAGACAATTCTTCCACATCTCACTAATGGATCTACTATCTCACTCTGGGCAGAATATTACAAACATTCCCATCTCTCCTCAAGCTTTCCACCGTATCCCACCTCCTCACCTCGCTGAACAGGGGAACCCGATTCATACTTCATTGCAAAAGCTGAGGCCATTTGCCAAGGCTTTCTCCTCTCCTCTACTTCTTACACCATGCAGTCCTTCCCCACTATTTATTCCACTTAATTAATGCTTATTGACTGAATTATTATGTTCTCTAAAGAAAAGATGGGCCCTTCATTCTGAGGCAAACCCCTCCACATGGACCTTTTCCCCATCACTTTCTCTATGTGTCTGTCTCTGTCTCTCTCTCCTGGCTGTTTCTCTGATGCCTACAAACAAGCTCTTATCTCTCCCATCCTTACAAAACCCTCACTTAATCTAATCTAGATATCATTGAACATCTCTCCCCTCCACTTCCTCCTTCTTGGCTAAACTCTTTGTGAAAGCCTTCATAGAAGTTCACTTCACTTCCTCTCCTCTTACCCAATTCTTAGCCCTAAATTCTAAAGTTGACTTTCAAACTCATTATTCAACCATAAATGGCTCTTTCCAAAGTTATCAAGGATAATTTAACTGCCAAATTAAATGGTCTATACTCAGTCTTCATCCTTCTTGACCTCTCTGAAACTTCTGGCAAGATATTCTCTCCTCTCTCTGTTTTAATGATACTGCTCACTCCTACTTCTCTTCTCAGCTGTCTGACCACTATTTTTCAATCTCTTTTTCTGTATTTTCTTCATCCAGATCACACTGATTAACCATGGATGTCCCTTATAAGACTGTCCTGATTCCTCTTCTGTTTTTTTCCCCTCAAGACTAGCTCACTAATTAGCTCCCAAGGGTTCTACTATAAGTTGATGATTCTCAGATCTATCTATCCAATATCTATCCCTAGCCAATCTCCTAAACTCCAGTCCTGCATTAAAACTGTCTTTTGGACATCTCAAACCGCTATATTAAAGAGGTATCTCAAAATCTAGATGTCTAAAACAGAACTTTCTCCCCCAAATCTCCCCTTTCCAATTTTCCTACTATTGCCATTAGAATATGAGCTCCTTGAGAGCAGGAATTGTGGTTTTGTCTTTTCTGTATACCTAACACTTAGCTCAGTGCTCAGCATATGGTAGGCACTTAATAAATGATTGCTGCCTAACAGCTGGATAAGATAAGAGTACTTGTAGAATTCTACTATTCAAAAGATGGATTTCTGTGCCATGCAAGAACTTAGAATCAGTGAAATTTCTCCATTATAATCTGTCCTCTTCTTTTCTTCTTATTTCATTCTAAGTCTGCCTCATTTAATGTTTCTTTTCCTCTCCAGGGAATGCCAAGATACTACTATATATGCTCAAATAGCAGGCTGGTCTCCTCCTAGAACAGAAGGAGAAACTCAAAGAGTATCTTTCTACATCTTAGGATAAAAGAGACAATGAAGTTTTCCTTTAAAAATAAAAGAAAAAAACTAAACTCTGGCTTCATGAGAAAAAAGTAAAAGACCTCAAGAGGCAAAAGGAAATCCTAAGATATATATGTGTGTGTGTGTGTGTACATATATGTATATACACACACACATATATATTTACATGTATGTGTGTATATATATTTATGTGTATGTGTATATACGTACATATATATACACACATATACATACACACACATATTATGTACGTATATACGCATACGGAGGTTGGAGAACTCTATCAATGTCTCAAAGAGATGAAAAGAAAAAGGAAGACTACTAAAAATGTGGGGCTAAAAAACACATCTGAAACTCTTTCTGAAAAGAGGAGGTTTCAGATGCTAAGGAGGAAACAAATGCTTGCTCAAAGAATGGTAAATTAGTTTCATTGGTGCTGCAGGTAAGAGATCATTCAGTAAGGGTCAAAGGAGAAAGAAAACAGTAATTAGGTGGCTGATGAGTCCTGGCTATGGGATCACAGAGGGAGCTAGCTATGAGTTAACCTGACAATAAAGACAGGGATGTTGTCTTCCTGAGGCATATATCCAAGGCATAACAGAGAATCTCCAGAGACTTATCAAAACAGATTACTACTACCTATGTTACTACTGTGCTATGAGAAATGATGAACAGTCAGACTTCAAAAAAACCTGAAAAGATTTATATGAATCGATACTGAGTGAAATGAGCAGAACCAGGAGAACATTATACAAAGTAACAGCCACAATGTGCGAGGACTGTTTCTGAGAGACTAAGTCCTTCACAGCAATGCAAGCGCATAAAACATTCCCAAAGGACTCCTGAGGCAAAATGCCATCCACATCCAGAGGAAAAACTATGGCATCAGAATACAGAACGAAGCAAACTATTTTCTCTTGTATTATGGTTTGGTTTTTCTCATGGTTTCTCCCTTTCGTTTTAATTCTTCTATGCAACATGACTAATGGGAAAATGTGTTTAATAATAATGTATGTGTAAAACACATATAAGATTGCATGCCATTTCAGGGAGGGAGGAGGAGAAAATTTAAGACTTATGGAAGTGATTGTTAAAAATTGAAAACAAATGTAAATACTAAATAGTAATTGTTTCTCTTTTACCCAGGAACTCTAAGGGTTTTCCCCTCCCAGTTTCAATTTTTTATTTAATTAAAGGGGGGGACATCTCTTGCGTAAGTACTTAAAGAAGCCTATTCATTGAATGGGTGTATCTCACCCAATGTGAGAATGCTATAAGACATAGGCCTGAAAGGATCTGGGTCTCACATGGCATCCTGGGGCATCTCCAGCCATCCTGATGAATATCAGGCCACTGGACCCAGATGGCTCAGGAGAAGAAAGTGAGGTTGGTGACCCTGCACAGCCCTCCCTCAGTCAAATCAAGGTCAACTGCAAGTCATGTCATCATCTTGATGTCATGGTCCTCTTTGAGAACGAAGGACAAATACGATGATGACAACAACAAAATGAAACTGACAGAAGAAACCTAGAAAGAACTGCCAGAAACTACAGTCTTGACAAGAAAACTGAAGCCATAAGGGTGCTAGTGGTATTTTCATCACTGTTATCCACTGAAGGCAAGGAAAAAGACAGATGCTGATTTGGGAAAAAGAGATGGTTAAGTAGATGGTACTTAATAATGGGATGGACCATGGCTTAAAAATGTAAACAATGGGGGGGCAGAGCCAATATGATGGAGTAGAAGGACAGACCTGTAGAAGCTCTCCCCCCACAGCCCATAAAATACCTGTAAAAAATAACTCTAAACAAATTCTAGAGCAGCAGAAGCCACAAAACAACAGAGTGAAAGAGATTTCCAGCCCAAGACAGCCTGGAAGGCCAACAGGAAAGGTCTATCACACCAGGCTCAGAGAGGAGTACAGCCCAGTCTTGGCCATGCAGCAGGGACAAGACCAGAGCAGGCTTCAGGGCGAGGAAACATGAGTAGCAGCTACAGTTATCAGATCCCCAAAAATGCCAAAGACAGCTTCAAAGGTCAGTGAGAAAGCCCTTTCTCCTGGGTGAGAAGGGAGCAGCACTCTTCCTGCCCTAGCCCCAGTCCCAGGGGGCCCTAGGTGCAGTGTCCATTTTTGGAGCCCTCCACCTAAAGGTGCAGATTTCCTGGGGGAATCAAAATGCTGATCTGGATCTCAATCCTGAGTGGTGGTCCTGGGGTGAGAAGGAGCACTGGCGTGGTAGAGCTGGTAAAGGCTCTGGAGAGGGAATTCTACTTGCAGATTCTGGGCAGAAAAGCTTGTGGTTGCTCCCAGACCAGAGTGCAGGCCAGGAGAGGAGAAAACTCCTCTCCCTTGATTGTGCCACCTTGGAGGAACTGAAAACTTACAGGTTCCTAGAGTATACCCTCCTCTTGAAAAAGGACTCAAAAGTCAAGTAACTGGCTGGGAAAATGCCCAAAAAAAGGGAAAAAAATAAGACTATAGAAGGTTACTTTCTTGGTGAACTGGTATTTTCTTCCATTCTTTCAGATGAGGAAGAACAATGCATACCATCAGAGGAAGACCCAAAAGTCAAGGTTTCTACATCCAAAACCTCCAAAATAAATATGCAGTGGTTCCACACCATGGAACAGCTCAAAAAGAATTTTGAAAACCAAGTAAGAAAGGTGGAGGAAAAATTGGGAAGAGAAATGAGAGAGATGCAAGAAAATCATGAAAAACTTGTCAACAGCTTGCTAAAGGAGACCCAAAAAAACGCTGAAAAAAATAATACCTTTAAAAATAGACTAACTCAAATGGCAAAAGAAGTCCAAAAAGCCAATGAGAAGAAGAATGCTTTAAAAAACAGAATTAGCCAAATGGAAAAGGAGGTTCAAAAGGTCACTGAAGAATATAGGTCTTTAAAAATTAGAAGGCAGTAGATGGAAGCTAATGACTTTATGAGAAATCAAGAAATTACAAAACAAAACCAAAACAATGAAAAAATAGAAGACAATGTGAAATATCTCATTGGAAAAACAACTGACCTGGAAAATAGGTCCAGGAGAGATAATTTAAAAATTAAGGGACTACCTGAAAGCCATGATCAAAAAAAGACTACACATCATCTTTCATGAAGTTGTCAAGGAAAACTGCCCTGATATTCTAGAACCAGAGGGTAAAATAAATATTGAATAAATATTGAAAGAATCCACTGATCTCCTCCTGAAAGAGATCAGAAAAGAAAAACTCCCAGGAATATTGTAGGCACATTTCAGAGTTCCCAGATCAAGGAGAAAATATTGCAAGCAGCCAGAAAGAAACAATTTGAGTACTGTGCAAATACAATCAGGATAATACAAGATCTAGCAGCTTCTAATTTGAGGAATTGAAGGGCTTGGAATATGATATTCCAGAAGTGAAAGTAACTAGGATTAAAACCAAGAATCACCTACCCAGCAAAACTGGGCATAATACTTCTAAGGAAAAATGGTAATTCAATGAAATAGAAGACTTTCAAGCATTCTTGATGAAAAGACCAGAGCTGAATAGAAAATGTGGCTTTCAAACACAAGAATCAAGAGAAGTATGAAAAAGGAAAACAGGAAGGAGAAATCATAAGGGACTTACTAAAGTTAAACTGTTTGTATCCCTACATGGAAAGGCAATATTTGTAACTCTTGAAACTTTTCTCAGTATTTGGGCAGTTGGAGGGCACAATGCCAGAGAGCACAAGCTGAGTTGAATAGAAAGGGATGATATCTAAAAAAATAAAATTAAGGGGTGAGAGAGGAATATGTTGGGAGGAGAAAGGGAGGTACAGAATGGGGCAAATTACCTCTCATTAAAGAAGCAAGAAAAAGCTTTTTCAATGGAGGGGAAAAGGGGGGAGGTGAGAGGCAAAAAGTGAAGTTTACTCTCAACACATCTGGCTTAAGGGGAGAACAATATGCACACTCAATTTGGTAAGAAAATCTATCTTACACTACAGGAAACTAGGCGAGAAGGGGATAAGTGGAGTGGGAAGGGAAGACAGAAGTAAGGGCAAATGGGAGGAGAAAGTAATTAGAAGTAAACACTTTAGGGGAGGGACAAGGTCAAAAGAGAGAACAGAATAAATAGGGGGTAGGATAAGATATTGGGAAATATAGTTAGTCTTTCATAACATGACTATTATGGAAGTCTTTTGCAAAATTACATATATATATATAGCCTATATTGAATTGCTTACCTTCTCAGTGGGGATGGATGGGAAGGGAGGAAGGAAGAGAAGTTGGAACTCAAAGTTTTAGGAAAGAATGTTGAGAATGGTTTTTACATGCAACTGGGAATTAAGAAATACAAGCAACAGGGCACAGAAATCTATCTTGCCCTATAAGAAAAGAGAGAAGATGAGGATAAGGGAAGGGAGGGAGGTGATAGCAGGGAGGGCAGATAGGAGGAAAGGGTAACCAGAATGCACAGTGTTCTGGGGTGGAGGGAGGGGAGAGACGGAGAGAAAATTTGGAACTCAAAATCTTGTGGAAATGAATGTTGAAAACTAAAAATAAATAAAATAATTTTTAAAAATGATAGGCTGTGTAGCTAGTCAGGGACAAAATGTATTTCACAAAAGCTAACAAGAATATATTTCGTTGTGGTCATATAAAGCTTTATGGGATGGAAATAGAAACAGGAGGGAGAAAGTGTTAAATATTTACTATGTGCAAAACACTGAAGATACAAATAGAAAAATAAGACAGCTCTTGCTCTTGAGGCATTCACATGCTAATGGGGGAATGATTCAGCAGCAAGTCAGATGGAAAAGTCACATGATCTTCAGGGCACAGGGACTAAGTAGATGTTAATGCCTCTTCCTTAATGGCATTTCCCCTGAAAAACTGTAACCATTCTTGATGTTGAACCATGTGATAGTCTCAAGGTCTTTCGTGACAACAACTTTCTGGTTCTTCAATAGCTGTGGCTGTAGCAGCACCAGCTGGCAATGGCACAGATATAAAAGTAATGCTATTCCCAAGGCTCTTGAGTTTAGGATCCTGGGCTGTCTTTATCAGGATGAGGGGATATGGTGGTCAAGGTTGTGGTAGTAGTTCCACTGATCAGTCACATGCTCCCTCCTGTCTTCACTTAGGGTACTCTGTAGTATTCACTTTGGCTGGCCTGCCTACTTTTGTGTGACAGCTGGTTGACAGATGGTAGAGATGGCTCACTCCTTCTGCACAGGAGTCATCATGTTGGATGATGGTTGAAAGGGCAAGAATGCAAGTAGGAAGGACAGCCTGAGGGATTTTGTACCTATCTCTTGGTGGCAGCTGGTCAGAAGGTGGTAGTGGTGATGATAAGGAAGTTAGAACACCTTTCCACATTGATTTCTTCCCTCATTCCCTCATTATGGTTGTGGGGGCTAGGGTAGAGGCTGATCTGATGGTTTGAGAGAAAACTCAGATTTGGGTTAAGACGGGATGCTCTTGGGCTCAGGGTTTTGGGCTATCTCCATAAAAATGAGTAGTAGAACAACTATATCTATATGCATAAAGGATAGGCCAAATGAATGATAAAACAAAAAGTCCTACAGCATTGGGAAAATTTGGAATCATTGGGAACTGGTCAGATAAGACCTATGATTAGAATAGGTTCTGAATGGATAAAACTTATTCAAAAGAACCAGGAAAGGTAAAAGTTGGGGGTTAAGGGACATGGGGTAAGGAAGCATTAAAGAAGATATATTCATGTGAGGAATGGCAGAAACCAGAGCAGAAAAGGACGGTGGTGAGCATCTAGATGAAGATAAATGGGAGGAGAAAGAGAACACATATTGACATCTTCTACTACAGAGCACTGTACAGAAATAGTAATTTGATAAGGATTCAGAAAGATCACAAGCCTTACACAGAGATATGAAAGAGTAGTAGCAGAAGGCTTCAATTTTCTGGATACCTGCTAGATCTCTATCTACGCCAAAATCAAAGCAGCTAATACATTCTTGATGTATTTTAATAATAATTTCATTTTTAAAAGGTAATTAAGGACCAAAGAAAATGGTAGAATAGAAGGAAGCAGTGCAACGCAGGTCTCCCTCAAAACTATTTCAACAAAGACCTAAAAAGAGTACCAATCATAGTCAAGAAATTCAAGAAAAAGACAGTCATTTTTTCAGCCCCAGTCAGCATAAGGAGACAAAGAAAAGTCTGTGGGAACAGGTGAAAGGTCAAGATAGGAGGATGCCAGGGAGAGCCTTCCAGCATGAACATGTAACTTTGATCTACAGCTTTGTAATAAGGGATGGTTCATGCAGTAGTGTCAGTTTTAATGTGGTGCAAGAGGCAGAAATGGAACCTTATTGTACTGACCCCAAAGGTAGGTCCCAGATACACTCGGTTTTATAAATAAAATGAGAGCACTAACAAAAAGAATTGGAAACAAAATGAGAATTTTGTGCAGACGTAAATAATATGTGGGAGCTTTATTCTTACCAATGACTTCTATGAAGTATATGTGTCTAGTAATGGAATCTTTAGATCAAATGTTATGAATGGTATAGACAGTTTAGTGACTTCATTTGAATAATTTAAAAATTCTTTCCAAAGTGGTTGCATTGATTGATAGTTCCACCAAAAATGTGTCTTCCTATCAATCTGCCTGTCTTCCTACAACCACGCTAACACTGATTATTCCTATTTTTTGACATCTTGGTCAATTTTCTGAGCATGATGTGGAACCTCCAGGTTGTTTTGATTTTTATTTTTCTATTTATGATTCGAAGTGCTCTTTCATGTGGTTATTAATAATCATAATTCTTCTTTGAGAACTGATTGTGCATATCCTTTCACCACTTACCTAAAAGGAATGGATTTTGGTCAGACATCTGTTTATCTATCTATCTATCCATCCATCTTAGAGTATATGAGGTGTTGAGGAAGGACTAGCACCTCTGATGTGATGTCTTCTATGAACTTTTCAGGGTTGCTCATCCATCTTTGGTGTTCACCTGATTCATACAACTTTCACTGCTGTGGCATGTGTAGTGGCTGCAACCTGGCAAGTTGTCTCAACAGAAGGGCTAAATCAGTTTGCAGGTAATCAATAAGCTTAGACGAATGTCTACTCAAGCATCTGAAGACTTTTCCTGGTGGAATGGGTGAGTGAGAACCAAATGGCCAAGAAGACAGCTGAAGCAGGCACTGTGGAGCACTTTGAGCTAGGTCGGACACTGAAGAATCTAAGGTTATCTACTACATCCTGGGCCACTGCCAGTCATCTAGACATTTGTCCTGCCACTGGACTCTGATGACTCAGGAAGAGAGAGTAATAAAGCTGATGACTTTGGGCAACTATGCCTCCCTTAAATCCAATTCACTCACAAGTCAAGAAATCACCTGTGTTGTCACTGGTCCTCTTAGAAAATGAAAGAGAAACAAAAACATTTACCATGGATAGCAAGCCTTCATCTGAGAGTTTTGATACAAAGATCCCGCACCCCTCCCCGCCATGTTTCCTTTCTTAACCTGATACTTTAATTTTGTTTTTCAGAAGCTTTTCAATATCATGTAGTCAAAATTACTTTTCTGTGGTAGTAAAATCTACCCCTTGTTTGGTTAGGAATCCACATCCTACCAATATCTGTTATGGTATATAATCTGCTTCTTTTCTGATTTTTCTGTGTTATGATTTTTAATATTAAGTTCATGTGTTCATTTTAAGTTTATCATAGAATGCACTGAAAGATATTAGTCTAAGACTAATATCATTCAGATTGCTTTCCAGATTTATCAGCAGTCTTTATCAAAGAAGGAGTTCTTTCCTAAGGAATTTGTTTTCCAATTTATCAAAAAAGGATTGCTTCATTTTGTATGATTCTCCCTTGTCTGGTCTATTCCATCAATCTATTTCTCTCGTTTTTAGTCCATATCAAATAGCTTTAATGATTGCTTCTTCATCCTATGGTCTGAGGTCTGGAAGGATTATTCTCTACTCATCCCTACTTTCTTTTCATTATTTTTGCTAACCTTCTAGATATTTTGCTTCTCCAAATGAATTTTGATATATTATCAAATTCTGTAAAGCATCGCTTTGACTGCTTCAATGCTTCAATATTAAATTCAATATTAATTCAATATTAAATTAATTAAATTAAATTCAATATTAAAACTTAATTAAATAAACTGTGAGGAATGCAGTTTTTTATTATATTGACATGGCACATTCCTCCAGCTATTAGAGTTGGTTATTATTTTCTAAAGAAGCACTTTGTAATTGAATTAATAAAACTTAGCTATGTACTTTGGTAAAAAAGTCTGCAAATATTTTATGAATTTTATACTTATTTTTGAAGGAGATTTCCCTTTATACTTAAGATTTTGTTGTTATATAGAAATGCTGTTGATTTTTGTGGGCTTCCTTTATATAGTCTGCAGTGTTACTGATGCTATAAACTGCTTCAATTGAGGTAGCAAAAAACTGGAAACAAAGTAGCTGTATACTGATTAGGGAATGGCTAAACAAAATGTGGCATATAAATGTAAAGGGATATTGTCACCTAAGGAATATGATGAATACAGAGAAACATGGAAAAAGACAGATAAGAAAACAATATTCACAATGAATACATGAATATAAATTGGAAGAATGACAACCACAAAACAATAGAAAGTGAATGTTCTGAACTACAGAGGGAGTAAACACAGTCATAAAGAAGACATGAGAAACCTCCCTGCACCCCTTTGCGAAGATGAGAAGATACAGGAAAAACCTAGACAGTGACTTACAGTCATGAATTTAAAAGACGCTTCTTGGAAGGAAAGCAGTGGCAAATCTGGACAGTATACTAAAACGCAGAGATATCACCTTGCTGACAAAGGTCCACATAGTCAAAGCTGTAGTTTTTCCTAGTAATACATGGCTGTGAGAGCTGAACTATAAGGAAAGCCGAGTGCCACAGAATCAACGCTTTCAATCTGTGGTACTAAAAAAACTTTCTGAGAGTCCCTTGGACAGCAAGGAGATCACATCAGTCAATACTTCAGGAAATTAATTCAAACTCTCCATTGGAAGGTCAAAGACTGAAGCTGAAGCTTCAATATTTTGGCCACCTAGTGAGAAGTCAGAACTCAAAGGGAAAAACCCTGATGTTGGAAAAGATCGAAGGCAATGGGAGAGGTGGATGGTGGAGGATAAGATGGATAGATAGTATTATGGAGGCAACAAACAGGAACTTGGACAGACTTTGAGAGAACGGCCCGGGTGTGCAGTCAGTCAATGGGGTCATGAATAGTTGGATATGACTGAACACCAACAAAATCAGTCTATGTCTATCTACCCAGCTACCTACCTATCTGTCTAAAATGCAGAGCTTCCAACTCAAAGAAAAAAATATTACAAATAAACAGGAACAATTTAAGTACTGAGAAGTTATAACTGCAATGCCACAAGATTTAGCAGCCATTCTGTAAAAGAGTGAAGAGTCTGGAATGATATTCTACAGTCAAAAACATAAGTTTACCATGAAAAATAACTTACCTAGCAAAACTAAATATAAACATATAAAAGGGGAAAAAATGAACCTCTAGTGAAATAAAGGAATTCCAAAAACTTTGAAATACAAATATAGTTGTCAAGAGAAAAACAAATATGAGCAAGCAATTTGAAGGGATAAAAGAAGGATGAACTATTTATGTTCCCATAAAGTGAGATGATACAAGTGTACCTTCAGAACTCTAATATTATTACAGATTATTACATACTTATTGAGGGAGTAAAATCAATCAAAAGTCTTGGAAAAGTCTTGGGAGTGGATCTGTTATGTTTTGCTGAAATATTCTAGGGAAAAGAAATGGAAAGTAGCGTGAGAGACCTTGTCTCACAAAACTCAAACGTTCAAGACTATACAGACAATAAGAAAGGGATGGAACGAGAACAGGTGACATTTTGATCTCTCTTTCATCTAAGTTGGACAAAAGACAGTAGGATATATGCAGAAAGAAAAACAAATAGATACATAGATTTAACTCAACAGGGAAAAAGAAATGAAGAAAGGGAAAGGGGGGAGAATAGGTAGGGAAGATTAAAGAACAGATTAGTAATAAGCAAAGTAAACTCTAAATTTAGAGGGATAGGATATAGCAAAGTGAGGGGGAAGGGAAAGGGAGAGAAACAGAAAGAAAAGGAGGGAGGGATGAAGTGATGAAGAGAAAAGGAAGGAAGGAATGAATAAAGGAAGTGAGAAGAAAGGGAGGGAAGACCTATGACTAGGGGATTAGAGGGGAAGAGCAGGGGAGCAGAAGAAAACTTAATCAAACATAGAACACCAGGGCTGAAGCTGCTCTTCTCTCACCAATAATTTGCTCTTTAGACAGGGAGCAGAAAGTAAAGAGAGAAAAAAAAGTACAAGAAAACAAGATGGAGGGAAATTTAAAATTTAATTATTAACCAAAAATGAGAATGATATAAACTCACTCATAAAATGAAAGAGGACAGCAGTATTGATTGAAGAGCTGAATTTAACAATATGTTCTTCACAAGAAATACAACTGAAATACAAATACTCACATGGAGTTAAAATCGGGGCTGACGCAAAACTTACTGTGCTTCAGCTAAAGTTAAAGCAAAAGACATAGCCATCACGATCTCAAATAAGAAACTTTGACTAAAAGGAAACAAATAGGGAAATTATATTAAGCTGAACGGTATAACAGGGGCAGGAAGGTGGCTCAGCGGATAGAGCGGTGGCCATGGAGTCAGGAAGACCCATCTCTAGGAGTTCAAATCTGGCATCAGACACTTCCTAGCTATGTGACCCTGAGAAAGTCACTTCACCCTGTTTGCCTCAGTTTCCTCATCTGCAAAACGAGCTGGGGAAGGAAATGACAAACCACTGTGATCTTTGCCAAGAAAACTCTAAATAGGGTCACAAAGAGTTAGATGTGACTGAAAAGGAGCCAAAAAAATAATAAATAAGGAATTGGTTCCAGTTTATCAATAAATATTTATTAAGCATCTAGCATATGTCAGGCACTATGATAAGCACTGAGTATATGAAAAGAGGCAAAACATGGCCCCTTCCCCTCAAGGAGCTTACAATCTAACGAAGGAGACAATATGCAAAGCAAGCTACAAACAGGATATACAGCCAGAGAGAATGTTCAGAACCCAGAGATGGAGTGTCTTGCTCATGTAATAGCCATGAGACCAATGTCACTGGATCTAAGAGTAGGTGTTGAAGAGCAAAGTATAAGAAGACTAGAAAGGGTGGAGGGAGCTAGATTATGAAGGGCTTTGAACGGCAAACAACACTTTTACTTACTCTTGGAGGCAATAGGAAACAACCAGAATTATATTGGGCAGGGAGGTGGCATAATTGGACCTTCATTTTAGGAAAATCATTTTAGTAACTGAATGGGGAATGGAATAGAGTGGGGAACTTGAGAAAGGCAGACCCACTAGCAGGCTATTGTAAAAATTAAGGGAACTGCTGTTGTTTGTCTTTTGTTTTTGAAGACTACCAATGACATCACAGGGTGATGTCTGGATTCATGCATACAAGGGATTTACAGTATGGTGGCCAAAAAATTAATGTGAGAGGGGGAGCTAATATGAAGGAGAAGGAAGTACAGGTTAGTTCTCCAAGACACTACTATTCACAAAGATCTAGAACATCTTTTAGTAGAATGAGTCCTGATCACAAAATCCAAAAAAAATTAGAGCAAGTCTTACTTCCAGCTCAAATCAGCAAAGAGAGACAGGCTGAGAGGTTTGTGGACACTGTGAACGAAGAACATGCTGCACACTGGAACATTTTAAACACACGGGAACTGAAAGAGGGCTGAGGCTATGCATCCTGGCTAGAAGATATCCCAGACCCAAACAAGGAATTCCTGAGGTATGCAGGAACAGGTGCTCACTACTGCACTCATTTTCAGGTGGCAGATTCAGGCCCTCCAAAGGAAGGAATCTGTGCCTGAGGTAGTGTTTCAGAGGGAGAAGGCTATTTCCTGAGCTAGGAACAAAGTCTGGAAGGAAACTGTACCTGTGTGGCTTTGATCCTAGGAATGGAGCAGGATCTCAGTTCCAGCCTCCAGAACAATACGAACCTTCAGAAGAATAATCAGAGTAAGAGTCCCAGACCAAAGGGAAACCTGCAGTTCTGTTATTCTGAACCTGTAAAGCTTTTTTTAATGGGATGAGAGTCAAGCAGCAATCTAATGAAACTCCACATGGGGGGAAAAAACCCTATAGTTCTGTTGCTCAGACTCTGTCCTGGATCAAAGCCCCTTGGGAGAATCAAAAGCTTATAGGTGTCCAGTTTAAGCTCTCCTGGGATAATGGAATATCACAGAATTCAATACCCCAAGAGAGCAACAGAAGAAACCAAGAAGACAAAGGCCCAGTACAAGCATTCCCTCCCTTAAACCCAGTACCCTCTGAAGCCCATACATTGCACAACAATAGGTCCCTGCCCCAAACTCCACTTAAGGGCTGTTTTGGGGACCCTCCTGGCTTCAGAGTGACTATCAATAGTAACTGTTGCTCTTTCCCTCCCAACTTGATCTACCTATTTTTTTTCTTTTGCTCATTAAAGGGGCCATTCCCTGATTACTTCTTAAAGAGTAATTCACTAAATGGGTGTTACCTCACTATAAGTGAGTACCTGAATAGGCCAAGGTCTCCCATTGCATCCTGGGTCACCTTCAGTCATCCTGATGAATATCTGGTCACTGGATCCAGATGGCTCAGAAGGGGAAAGTGAAGCTGGTGATCTGCACAGCCCTCCCTCACTCAAAAGAAAGTCAAGTGCAAGTCATGTCATCATTTCTCTAATGTCATGGTCCTCTTCGAAAACAAAGGATGAACACAGACACAGACTATCCTCAGAAGAGGACAGAGACCTGTTCTAACATAAAGTCAAAAATCAGAATGTAGCCTGGAAGGATGAGCAAACATAAGAAGACTGCTATTATGGAAACAAGGGTGTTAAAGACATAACGCCAGAGAAAGAGAATGATTCCAACACACCCACAAGAAAAGCCTTAAAAGAAAAACACAGTTTAAGTACAAATTTAATTAAAATTTCTGGGAGAGAAGAAATGGTTTTTTAAAGAAAGGTTAAAAAAACTTTTTTTAACAAAAGTAATAAAAGTATTAGAGAAAAAAATTGGAAAAGAAATGTGAATTATGGAAGAAAGAATAGCAAAGGGAATTAATAACTTAACACAAGATGTAGAAAATTTTGCCCAAGGAACAAACTCCTGAATAATTGAATGGACCAAATAAAAACCAACGACTCCATGAGGCAACAAGAAATATTAAAGCAAAGTCAAAAGATTGTAAAAAAAAAAAAAAAAGAAAAAGAAAAAGAAAGAAAATATAAGATACATCAGAAACAACGGAATCAGAAAACAAATTGAGGATATATAATTTAAGAATCACTGAACTACCTGAAGGCCATGCCCTCCCAAACCTTGATATCATGTCTCAAAAAATAAAAAAAGAAAACCACAGATCTCTTAGAATTACAAACAAAAGTAGAAACAGAATTCAATAGTCCCCTTCAGAAAGTACCACAAAGTGAAAACCACCAGGAATAAAGCCAAAATACAGGATTTTCAAAACAAAGAAAAATATGGCAAGTAGCTAGAAAGAATTCAAGTACTGAAGAGCCACAATGAAGGTCACTTTAGCAGCCACCACTGGGGAGGAGCAGAGAATAGAATTTTATAGAAAGCAGATGCCACAGGCTTACAAACAAGAATAATTTCCTCAGAAAAATGGAATATAATCTCACAGGAGAAAAATGGATTTTAAAAACAAAATACAGAATTTCTAAGTATGCCTGATGAAGATACAACAGCTGAGAAGAAACTTTAAAATATAAGCACAGAATCTGAGAGAAACTCAAAAAAAGTAAATATACATAAACAATCATAAGAGATCTGTTGTTCCTGTTCAGTCATTTTTCTGTCATGTCCAACTCTTTGGGACTCTCTCTAGAGTTTTCTTGGCAAAGATACTGGAAGGGTTTGCCATTTCCTTCCCCAGCTCATTTTACAGATGAGGAAACTGAGGCAAACAGGGTTAAATGACTTGTGCAGGTTCATGTACCTACGAAGCGTCTGAGGTCAGATCTGAAGTTACAAATATGGGTCTTCCTGACTCCAGGCCCAGCACTCTATCCATTGCGCCATCTAGCTGCCCTTAAGGGACTAAACAAAGACAAACTACAGTGTAATATGAAGAGATGATACATGTATCCCTTCAGAACTAACATCAACAAGGATCATGGAAGGAGTGTAAATAGACAGAGCGCACAGGATTGGTTCTGTTATATTATGATGATCTTTAAAAAATGGAAAGGAAGGAGAAGAGGGATACAGCATCTTTTTTCATATGTCCTTTATAGTTAATTTGGGTATTTATAATAGCCAAATAACTTATTCACTCAAAGTCACTCTTAAAACAATATTGCTGTACTGTATACAATGTTCTCTTGATTCTGCTCATTTTGCTGTCCATTATTTCATCCAAGTCTTTCCATGTTTTTCTAAAATCATTAAGCTCATCATTTCTTATGGCACAGCATCCTATCACAATCATACACCACAACTTGTTCAGCCATTCTCCAGTTGATGGGCATCACTGCAATTTCGAGTTCTCTGTCACCACAAAGAGAGCTTCCATAAACATTTTAGGACATGTAGGTTCTTCTCCTTTTCCCTAAATCACCTTTGGAAATAGACCTAGTAGTGGTCTTAATGGGTCAAAGGGTATAGGCAGTTTAATAACTCTTTGGGCATAATTCCAGATACTCTCTAAAATGTATGGATCAGTTCACAATTCCACCAATGATGAATTAGTAACCCAATTTTTTCCATATCCCCTCCAACATTTGTCATTTTCCCTTTCCATCATTTTAGCCAATCTGGTAGGTGTAAAATGTATCATAAGGTTGTTTTAATTCGCATTTCTCTACATCAATAATGATTTAGAGCATTTTTCATATGACTATAAATTGTTTTGATTTCTTCATAGGAAAACTTGCTTGTTTATATCCTTTGACCATTTATCAATTGGGGGATGACTCATGTTCCTACAGATTTGACAAAGTTTTTTATATATTTTAGATATGACAATTTTATCTGATAAATTGCCTATACAATTTTCCCCCCAATTTTCTTTTTTCCTTCTGATCTTGGCTACATTTCTTTTATTTGTATGAAACTTTTTAAATTTAATGTAATCAAACACTGTAACAATGTAACTGGCACTATTTTCAAAAACCCACTGTGACCCATGCCAAAAGATGAATTGTTGAATAGAATTTCCAAAAAGAGCCAGACATAGAGTATTAATCATTAAGGACTGAATTCAAAATATTAAATTTACAAACTAGTTATTAAAAATAAAATCATTAGTCAGGAAAACACTTTATAAATTGTAATGCATCATCATTAGACTTTTATGCATTAAGCAAATTATTCCAACATGAATATCAGAATTAATGTCAATTAAGGCACCAAAAATCTTTGATTACAGGCCAATCAAAATGTACAGAAGGTAAACTATATCTAGCAAACACCTCCCCTGAAGGCTTTCTCAATAATGCTTCTTCATGGTGTAGTGGTGATCTGCTTTCTGAAAATTTATGTGCTATAGTAGGTCCTACAAAGCTGGATGTGCTCCCAGGCCCACTAACTGTCTGTGATTTCAATAAGAGCCTGTTAAGTTCCCTAGGGGGTGGGATGAAATGGGTGTCACTTTCTGATTTATCAACAAGCTTTGTTTTTACATTACATGCATTTATAGACTACTACCACTTCATAAGAGGATTCTTGTAACAAGGTAAAACTGTTCTGCAAACCTAACACAATGACATCATCTCATCCTT
This sequence comes from Notamacropus eugenii, assembly GCF_028372415.1. NCBI lineage: Eukaryota > Metazoa > Chordata > Mammalia > Diprotodontia > Macropodidae > Notamacropus > Notamacropus eugenii. The sequence continues at coordinate 367,131,967 of NC_092877.1, forward strand.
CATCAGTTTATAAAGTCCTCAAAATTGTTCATTTTCATAACACTGATGTGACAGTAAAAACTTTTCTTCTGGTTCTACTCACTTTACTCTCCATCACAGTTCATGTAAATGTCTTTCTGACATCACCCATTTTCTCACTGTACAGCACTCCACATCAGCTCCCTGTTAAGCTCAAAGAATCTCATCACCAACTATGACGATTTTTAGACATAATATTTTAAAAAATATTATCTACTATACCTTAATGAGGTTCAATTCTATCTAAATCAGGGACAGAAGGGAAATAAGTATTAGACGGCATCTACTATGTGCCAAGCACTTTATAATTACTGTTTCATTTGATCTTCACAACTGGGAGGTAGGTGCTATCCCCATCTTACAGTTGAGGAAACTGAGACAAACAAAGGTTAAGTGATTTGTCCAGGATCACACAAACAGGAAGTATCTGAGGCTGGATTTAACCTCAGTTCTTCCTGACTAGAGACCCAGGCTCTATCCACTGTGCATGCAGCCTCAGTAAACAGATGTTCACCAATACTCTGTCTCGGGTCCTCTCCTCTTTTCCCTCTGTACGAGGGATGGGGAACCTGCGGCCTTGCGGCCACATGTGGCCCTCTAGGTCCTCAAGTGTGGCCCTTTGACTGAATCCAAATCCCTTTGTTCTGTGAAGTTTGGATTCAAAGGGCCACACTTGAGGACCTAGAGGGCCACATGTGTCCTGGAGGCCGTAGGTCCCCCATCCCTGCTCTACACTATGATGATCTCATTAGCATTCACAGGTTCAGCTATCATCTCTAGGAAGATGATTCCCAAATCTACAACATCCAAGCCTAATCTCTCTTCCAGACTATAGTGCCCTGTCCAGGGTCCTCAGACACCTTTTGTTATTCATATTTAAATGTTTCCCTTGGTTTCTACTTCCTCAGTCATGAAGGCTCAAAACTCTGGTGTCATTCTCAACTCCTCATTCCCCCTCACTGTACTTACCCAATCTGCCACATCTCCCTGTTTCTGCCTTCATCTCATTTCACAATGCATCCCACTCTTTTACTCACACAGACATCACCTTATATACGCCCAACAGCCTTCTAAATGGTCTCCCAATATGAAGTGTCTGTCCCAATCGATCCTTTACTCATCCAATAAACTGATTTTCCTAAAGCAAAGGACTGCCCATATCCCCTTACAACTCATTAAATTCCAGTTGTTTCTTATCCCATCCACCTACCCACCTCCCTGCAACATAAAGTCCTCTGAAGAGTTCTAAAGCTCTTTAATCGGTCCCTTTCTACCCGTTTGGTCTTCTTACACTATTATTACAACTTTTCCCCACACCTCCATGATCCAGCCAAAACGACCTTCTTTCTGTTGTTCCCTCACGCACGACATTTCACCTTCTTCCTCCAAGCCAGTGGACTCACAGTCCTGGAATGTCTTCCCTCATCAGCTCTACCTCTAAAATGGGCCCTTCTTCTCTTCTTTTAAGATGCAGCTCAGGTATTATCTTCTACATGGTCTTCCCTCTCCCCCACAAGAAAGCAATATAAGAAATATCATTAAAAAACAAAGTTGAAAATAAACATACTAGACCTCAACCATCTTAGGTCATATGAATGCAATCTAGTTTATGCAACCAAAAAAAAAATAGAAAAAAAATTAAAACGAAAAGAAAAACAGTTCTTAAGACTAGTAGTAAATACATTGCTACAACAATTCAGTTTGTATAATATGATTAAATATTTTTTTTCATATTCTGGTACTCTGAATTATACATACAAACAGCAATTGCAGGGACTTGTTCACAATGCATACAAACCTGAAAACCCTCAGGGGCAATAACAGAATGTTAACGCTGATTACCTGTATTTCTTCCTATGCAGAGACAGGCCCAGAACCTTGAATGAATGATCTGCCTACATTTTTTTCCCTTCTTCTTTTTTGTTTTTCACTGTAACAAATAACTAGGGCCACACTAACGGGAAGTACTCTTGCTCCAAAGCTACCTTTTATTTAGCTACTTTGTGTGTTTCTTTATTGACTGTATTTACCCTATTTATTTATTTGTTCATTTACTTACTGAGTTTGCACCTTTCATCTTCCCAATCAGAATGCAAACTTTACAAACAGAGATTGTTCCAGTACCTGTAACTCCAGTGCCTGGCTCATGTTAGGCACTTAACAAATATTTGTGGATTAATTTCCTTGGTTTCTTTTAAGACTCTGCTCAAATCCAACCTTCTGCACGAGACCTTTCCCAGTCCTTCAAGTTACTCGTGTGTTCCACTCTAATATTACCTTCCATCTACTCTGTATGTACCTAATAAGTACCTCGTTATTTACACAATGCCTCTCCTATCAGAATGTGAATTCCTTAAAGGCAGGGACTACTTTTGCCTTTCTCTGTATACTCAGCACTTAGCAAAATACCCAGCACACACTAAATTCATACTAGATGTCTTCTGACTGACTATATTACGTATCACCTCTCCAGTTTTGCGAAAACTGAATTGGGACCTTGAACAGGATTCTACTACATATATTTTCACATGAGACATATGAAAAATGCATAGGTCATACAACCTTCCATGTTCATAAAGTGGTTAGCATAATTCATAAGAAAAAGCACCACCTAATAAACTGCCAACCAATTGTTGAAGTAGCATATATTATTTCATTACTTTGTTGACCAAAGTTTAAATCTATTTAAACTGTAATCTCAGATAGTTGAGAAAAATGATTAACATTCAATTTCAGAGAGAGAGGCCATTAATCTTTTACAACATAAAAACTGATTAAACTAAAATCTAAAAGGGGATCAAATGTGATAAGTACTCACATTGCTAAGAACTTAAATATGCTCTAAAAATAACTTCACAAGTAAACTCAAATAAATATACACTGACCAGTTCTAACAATATCCAATGAAGAATGAGTAATTAATAGTGTTAGTGCAATGTAGCAATAAGTTTGGAGAAGAAATAATTGATTAGTATTAACAGTAATGACAGTTTCTTTGACACCGATACCTACAAATGTAGAATACTAAGAGAAAGTTATTTTTGATAAGTCTACTTTCAAATTTATTTAATTTCAAACATATGCAAGTTCAATGTTAAAAAGAAATTTACAAATATAATAAAAGCTATAAGTCTTTGTGCTAAATTAACTCCCAACATCTACTCTTTTGACATCTCTGCTTCGAAGTGCAAAAAACAATTATAAAAATTATATTTAATGCTAAATGACATTTTCAAGAGGAAGAAGAACAAACAGCCCTCAAATCATAATATAATTTCTGGTTACTAAAGCTGTCACATACAGCCTCAATTTTTCCCTTCTACAGAGAGTACAGTAGCAAGAGTATGGGGGGCTTAGAGCGAGGAGACCTAGATTCTAATCCCCAGAGCTGAGTTAATAATAAGTTCACTAGGTCTTTTTCTTGTTACCATTTGTATTATGATTTCTTTGGCAGTCTGGGGAAACCTCTGGGCTCTTCTAAAAATCACATTTTAAATAACTGAAGGAAATGCCAAATGTCACTTAGAGGCTAGAAAAAATAAAGATGTAGTTTTTTTTTTTCTCCAGTCAAGTCTGTGGACTTTTTGAGGGTCTATAGACCTCAGACTACAACTTCTCCCATAAAATGCTAACTTAATGTGGGTTACTCTCATTATTTCAATGTCATGCAATTGGTCAAAATTTTAAACTTTAATATTCATCCTTGTAATATTAAAAAAAAAAGGGAAAAATACAACTATTTGACGACTGATCAAGAACCCTGCCTCTCACCCCCCAAACAACTTTCTGGGTGTGGCAAGGGAAAAGGGAAAAGCATATGAAAGAAGGTCAAAGAAAGTTGGACACAGAAGAGTATAAAAAGGAGAAAAGATAAGAGTAAGGTAGCTCACTCTATAGCCATTGGGAAATAGAGAGGGAGCTATATAGGGATGGTATCCTCTAGACATTAGTCAATACCATTTCTTCCCTACTCCTTCTGCTAAAGAGGAAATCACTTCAAAGTATATAAGCAGCTGCCAGCATCTTTTGGCTACAAATTTAAGTTTTCAAAATACCATTACTTGTCAGTCTTAGAGTAGGTAACAGCTTAATAAATGTACACTGAATTGAAATGGTAAGATATTCCTCTTAGTGTCAAATGTGAAAAGCTCAAAGTCATATAAGTACAGAAATGATAATAATGACATCTATGATTTTATAGCACTTTAAGCTTTATAAAGCTATTTACATTATTTCATTTCATCCTCATGATAACCCACGTAGGTGTTATTATTACCCTCATTTAACAGATGAGCAAACTGAATCAAACAGAGGTTTACTAAGTATCTGAGGCAGGATGTAAACTCAGGTCCTTTTGATTGTCTTGAATCCACAAGAAGTCCACTGTGAGTTCACTATGAAACAATGATTTGCTGCAAAGTACTCTGACAATTTTTAGAAAGGGTGTAAAATGAAAAGTTACAAGTATTATAAATTTCAGGTAAAAGTCCATTAAAACAAACTATAATGGCTTACCTAAACTCTTGCTACACTAAAATGCTTAGAATATGGCTTGAAGGAAGTTCTTCAGTTCTGTGATATAAGTACAGAAGCCAAAGTTGGAGGAACTTTTTAGAATGAGATTGTTAAAATGGAATTTGGGCTGTGCCAGTGAGTTAAATTAAAATTCAATCTACTTCAAACTGCCCATCACACCTAATGGCTCATCACTCACCACTGCATTCAATAAGATCAAAAATAGCTGGATCTGCTCAGCTATTTCTGAAGGGAGAGATGGGAACAGTGAACACTGACCAGTAAATACTGACTCCAGGGTCCAGCCAAACTATACTCTCAGCGTAACAAGTGGAAAATCTCAATATGAAAATTTGGTCTCAGAAACTTATTAGAAAGGTGACCTTGGGCAAGCCTCAATCTCTGTTTGTGTCAGTGCCTTCACCTATAAAATAGGGATAATAATATCCCCCACCTCCCAGGGTTGTTGTGAGGATCAAATGAGACAATAATTGTAAAGCGTTTAGCATGGTACCTGACACACAGTAAGTGCTATATAAATGCTGGCTATTATTATCATTAGGGAAAAATTAAGAGAAAGAAGGCTCTAGAATTAAGAGGGGTTGAGAAAGGATTCCTATAAAAGACAAGATTTTAGCTGGGACTGAAAGGAAGCTAGGGAAGCCTGGAGACAGAGGCAAGGTGAGAAAGCAATCTAGGCATGGGGAACAGCCAAAGAAAATTCCTGGGAAGGAGAGATGAAGGGTCTTATTTGTGGAACAGCCAGGAAGCCAATTTCACCAGATCCAAGAATATAGGGCAGAGAATAAGGTGTAGGAAGACTGAAAAGGTAGGAGGAAGCCAGATTATGAAGGGCTTTGAATGTCAAAATAATTTGATCTGAGGAGATAGGGAGCCAGTGGAATTTACTGAGAAGTGATAGTGGTGGGGATGACATTTTTGTATTTGCACTTTAAGAAAATCACTTTGATGACTGAAAGGAGAATAGATTGGAGTGGGGAGAGATTAAAGGAAGACAGACCCATCAGTGGCTGCTGTAGCAGTCCAAGTTTGAGGTGTTAAGAGCCTGCATCAGACTTCTGGTAGTGTCTGAGAGGACACTATTGGAGGACGTATTGGAGAGAAGGTGCAAAAGGGAAATTGAGCTTTGGCACCAGATTGGATACGAGGGATGAGACATAGTGAGGAGTTGAGGATGGTCCTAGGTTGAAGGACTAGAAGTATGCTACAGTAACAGAGATGGTAGGAGGAACAGAAAAGATTTAGGGAGAAGGATACTGGATAAAGTTCTAGACATGTCAAGTTCAACATGTCTACTGGACATCCAATTCAAGATGTCTGAAAAGTAGTTAAATATAGACTGGAGCTCAGCAGAGGTTAGGGTATGTTAGGTGTATCTGAGAATCACCAGCACAGATATTAATTAAATCCTTGAAAACTGATGGGATTACCACATGAAACAGTATAGAGGGAGAAAAGGAGCTCTATCACAGCCCTTAGGTTCAATCTTTCCTAAGAAAAATATCAGAATTTAGTTTTAGCTTTTCTGACTTAATTCCCAAATAATGGAAAATTTAAAAATTAAAAAAAAAAATTAATGATAAAGGTAATACCATTTACATTATATGTAATTTCAACAATATCCACTTCAACAGACATATGCCCTTTACCAATTCCATGATCATTTTAATAAAATAAAATCTACTGACCAAATGTAGTTTTCCCACTTTAGCAAGGTTTCAAAATTACAATGTAAGAAAAGATCTCGGAATGTAAGAGCAGTAAGAATGTCAGAGACTCACAGATAATTTAGTCAAGTCTTGTTATTTTATAGAAGAGTAAACTTGAATCCTAGAGAAAGTGACCTACCCAAAGTCAAAGAGCAAGCAAAGACAGATAATGATATGAATGAAAAAGATCAGGAAACGTAAAAAGTTGGAGTCAGGAAAGCTCATCTGTCTTTGTTGTGGGACAGGTGAGAAGGGCTCAGAAGAACATGATTGTGTGGTTATGGGCATTCCTTATTATGCAGACACTGAACTGAATCCTGCCAAGATGCTGGTCTGTTTCGCAGAGTTCTCCATATGGGCCTTCCCCAATACATTAAATGTTACCTTTAGTTTTTATTTTTGTTCTTGTTAAGTTAACAACTCCAATATACCAACTGAGCCCTTTAGTTGTTATTCAAACTATATAAAGAAACCACATTCTTTTCTTCCTTTTCTAATCACACTTTCTGTATAATGTCTTTTCTACCACTTGTTGGCAGCAGGTTTTCGGCAGTCACATGCTACAGCCTACCTGTGACTACTAAACTATAAAATAATCCTCCATTTATACTCAACATCAGTCTGGCCTTGGTTAGACCAGCATGTTTAGTTTGGGGCCTGAAAACTGAAGCACAACATTGGAAAATACAGGGAAAAGTCCAAAGACAAGTGACCTTTAATAATTCCTATAAAGTTTTGGGAAACATGCCCAATGAAGCTAGGATAAAAGAACTGAACGTTTGTATCCCAGAAAAGAGATCTCTATGCAGCAGACTGAATTTCAGTCTCTTGAGACTATGAAGAAATATAGCACATGAGACTGCCCAGCTGTTCCATGTTCACTGGAGACAGGATACCAAGAGAAAAGGTTTAAATACCAGCAGAAAAATTTGGAGTTAGATGCTGGGAAGAACATGTTGAGTGAAGGAAGGTTGACACAATGAAATACGCTATCAAGAAAAATGTGTAAATGCCCCTGGAGAATTTTTAGAGACAGGTAGCGAACTTTGGGGAACAGTTTTAATGTGATCCTACCCAGGAACTGGGGATAGACATGGTCACTCTCAGTGTCTCTTACAACATGGATTCATATACTACCATTCAAAATATACAAGTTAGGGAATACAGAAATATAGTTTTCATTCATGTCTTAATTAACAAATATTTACATAATGGATTCATGTGACCAGAATTATGCAATCATGTGGTAATGTGGTGTCTCTCACAATATAAAATCAATGTGGCAATAGTTGTTGTTTGTGCTTCATTTCAAAAGGGACCAGTGACGTCACAAGGTGATGTCTTGACTTGTGCTGGACTGAAGTGAGGCAGAGCTGCACAAAATCATCAGTCACACTCTTTCCTGTCACTGAAGTCCAAGTTCAATGGCAAGACAAAAGTCAAGACAACTGGAGCTAGTCCTCCATGCAGTGAAGGTTTTGGTTATCTTCAACATCTGACTAAGCTCGAAGTGCTCCACAGCACCTGCTTCAGCCGTCTTCATGGACACAGGAACAAACTGTTTTCATCAGCACATTCCTTCAGGGAAAGTCTTTACGTGCTTGGGGCAGACATCTCCCTATCTTACTGAAGGGTTTGAGACCTGTCAGTTACCCTCAACCTGGTTTAGCCCTGCAATAATTATTAATGCAAACCATAAACATCTGATTGTTCTATCCAGAAAATTAATATTAAAACATTCTTTTTTTTATGAGCCAATATCAACATAATTCCTAAAAAAAAACTCAGAGAAAAATATTTTTAATTGAACTTATAGTCATTAGAATAAGGATGTGCTGGAAATCTAACACATGCATTTTGGCTGCCATTTGATCAGTGATAAAGAACGTCATGGCCATTTTGTATCTTAATACACTTTTCAAAGCATATTTAAAAAGGATATCTGAAATTCAAAGCATATAAATGTTTGCAATTTTAATATCTTAAGTAGTAGAACTGTTATGATTAAAACTACACAGTTTTTTTTTGAAAAACAAAACAAAAAGCAAGTTTGGAGTTAAAAATAATTCCTGTGCCATTCTAAATCATTAAACCTATCATTAAGGGTTATAAAATTTTTTACTTTGCTCATTAAAATTTTTTCTATGATTATTTTAATAACATAAAAACAAAAAAATAGTTTTAGGTTTTTTTAATTGACTAGAAACTATCCTTTATTTCATGATACTAGACAGAAAATCCAGTTCATTAAGATGATTTCTTGAGTTAATGAAATGTTCAGGTACAGCAGCTATAACTCTATAAGCTCCATATTTTCTTTTCCGTATATATATGGAAAGCACATTTTAAAATATTCATACTGACTTACCAAAAAGTGAACAAGAAACTTACTATACTGAAAAGAGATTGCATCGAGGGATCTAAGAGATCAAGTAGTTAAATTAATTTGCTTTAAACTGCTCAAACAACAGACTAAAATGCACCATAATTAAGTCAATGTTTGAGAAATATGCACTTACTTGACTGACATTTAAACTTGAAATTCTTGACTAATGAAAATGTAAAGGGAATAAAACACATTTAGTTTCAATAAAATTGGCAATACCTTACTATATCCTACATAAATAATTTTAACCATAAGTTTTATCATTAAATCAATGATTAGAACCACATTTTTCATAACAAAAGGGAATAACTGACCTTTCTTTTA